>NC_056731.1:1402411751-1402645445 GCF_019279795.1 Protopterus annectens
TTCTAGGAATTTCTGTCTAGTTGAGGGGGTCTTGGTTTTGCACCAGTGCTCCCAGGCTTTTATCTGTTTTTCATTTCTGACTTAGTGGTTTTCTGTAGCCATGGGGAGGTTTGTGCTTTGATTCTGGAAAGTCTTATGGGGGAATGGTAATTAAGAATGCTCAGGAAGGTAGTATTAAAAAATTCAACTGCGTCATCAAGACTGAGGTACTTTAGAGGATGCCAGTTACATTCTTTGAGGGATGAGATGAATGTGAGTGGGTTAAAGTTTATTTTTTTACGTTTCTGACTGTAGACAACAGGTTTAGCTTGGTATAGGTATTTTTTCAGTAGGAATGTTGGGGAGTGGAATGTTGGGGGAGTGATCACTGAGGCTATCTGATAAAGCAGCCTGTTATATATGACTGGGGGCTCTTACTGACTAGTATCCAATCCAGGGTAGTGTGCTTGCTGGAGTTTTTATTTATCCTGGTTATATGATAGGTTTCCATATATTGTGTGTGTATCAGGGGCAACATCTACTTATTGAAGACATTTGATATGCACCTAATATCCCTCACAAGACTATGGTTTAATTTTAATTCACATCAGAAGGTTATCTCTGAATGACCTGAGGAAGAAATAAAACTAGCATGTTCCATCGTAATGGCCAAGAAAAGAGAAAGGAATTAAGTGGTTGAGAACTTGCAGAAAGCCTTTATGAAATCCCACAGTCATGATGGTGATATAATAGAGTGCTGGGAGGCATTATAGTTGGAAGTTAGGGGACTGTTTACCAATAAAGGTGGTTAAAAGAGCAATTAATTTAGTCTTACAATGACTAGCAGATTTATAAACATTGCAGTTGTGGAGTTGGCAGATAGCAGGTTAGATAATCTAGAAAAAAGATCCCCTTAGGCACATTTTTATAATGAGGAGTTGGCAGAGGAGCTCAGATTACACAGAGCAGAAGCAGGGATTTTGATTAGGGTTCTAGGACTACAGAATACTTGTCGGAAAGGTTACTGGCAGAACTAAGCAAGTTTGGTTTGGAAAAAGACCTAGCATCAGTTGGGAGTACATGATTTTAATTGTAGCTAGAGGAGGATTGGAATGCCAAACCTGTAAGGGTGTTATAAGGTGGTAATACAGCCGCACGTTAAATGGAAGCATTTGATAGTGAGGCATGGTAGATATACTTATGATATCCTGAGACTGAGAATTTATCCTCTAGTTAAGAAAGGAAAAAGAAAATGTGACAGTTGCATATTGTAAATAAATTTCATAGACACTGCAGATGAGGCCATGCAAGTCAGAGATATTCCTTATTGTTCTGCTTTAGTCTGAGACAAGAGGGTAAGGGGACCAGAGAGTGTTTTGTGAAGGGTAGATGATCAAGATTTTGGAACAGATAAAAGGGGAAGCTGTCATTTCCTGAGAAGGAGCCAGGGAAAAATTTGAATTCCAGGAAGATAACTTTATTTGGTTTTGTGGAAGCTAACTTGGATATTAAGGGGCAAAGTGGGGGGGGGGGGCAGCTTCATTGAAGAGCTAGTAAATTTGCTCATTGAAGCTAGAATGCCTGAAACGAAACATAAATGGTTAATTAGTATATCTGATGTTGCCTTAATTTGCTCTTCAGCCTATTGGTTTCAGATCCCAGCATCAGATCCTACTCTGCCATATACCAAAGCTGTAGGCTACAACATCTGAGCTACTCCCCTATACATGATGCCCCTCTCCTCCAAATCCCTTGGATCTTGTTTGCAGCATTTTGATGAGCATCAGGTTCTGTTAATTCTGAGCTCCTCAGTGGGTTTTGTTGAGTGATTTCTCTTATATTTTCTCAGTTTTGTACTTCTGCTGTTTCTGCTAGCCTCCTTTATTCTTTGCCATTCCTTGTCAGGGAAAGATTTTTTTTTTGTTGTTTTTCCTCAGCTCTTCCCTATCTTGTCCCTTTCGTCTGAAATAATAGTACATTTATTAGTTTATTTTCTATTTTATAATGTGTGTGTGTGTGTGTGTATATGTACATATACATATATAATGTGTGTAATTATTTTATTTATTTTTTTAAAGTAGTTTTTTCTTGTGTTTTACTTCAGGCTTGAGATCTTTGTTGTTGTGAGACTGTAGCTGACCCTAAACCCACTGGGTTTAAAAAATGTAGCACTTGTGGGCACAAGGTCCCACTTTCTGATGCACATGTAGAGTGTGTAGTTTGTCTAGGGGCGGCTCATCTTGACTCTGCTTGCTCTAACTGTGCCAGTTTTAACCAGCGGGCACTTATTGACCACCGGATCAAAGTTATTTTGAAGGGGCTTCTAAGTTCTTCCTCTTTGGCCATCCCTTCCACTTCAGGGGCTCAACCCCCCACTAAGAAGCACAAGGATAGGAAGATGTCCCCCAGTAGATCTCTCCACTCCGGGGATCCTGCCACCAAAATTCGGAGGTCTTCAGAGCCGACTGCTTTGGCTCTGTCATTCAATCCTCCCCTCCTTGTTGGAGCTGTAGTTTCTCCCTTGAGTCAGTGTTGAGACCAAAGTTGCCTCTTGCAGCTGCGTAGGCCCTCTTTCAGGCCTACTTCAGTGGCTTCATCTGTTAGGTCCTTCTGTAGCCTCTCCGAAGCAGAGGTGGACATCATGTTGATGAAATTCCTCAATGCTCAAATCCAGCTGAGGATCTTGCCTGCTCCATACCGTCCTGGATCCATGAGCAGCATCCCTGCATTCACTCTTATTGCTTCTTCTCCAATCCAACCCCAGATTGTGGAGTTATCAGGTTGGAGCCACCTGGTATGGTTACCTCAACTCCGATTGTTTTGGAGCCTAGCGATTCTTGGAGCCATAGCTTCGGCACTGGGTATGAGGGGTTGACACCTGCTAGAAAATTCTCGCAGCTGTGTTTTCTTCTCAAGGTTTCGGCGCTTCACAGCTCCCCACTCAGACCTGGGGCTGCTGGGGCTCACCGAGCTTACGCTGTCGACATCTTTGGTCTTGGGGGGGGGGGTGACTTGGATGTCCCCATCTCCCTCTGCTTTTGAGGTGGTGGAGAGGGACTTCTCTGCCCTCAGAAGAGCCTCTGCTCTGCTTTGCTTGCTTTAGACTCTTGGCTGCATCTGTGCCTGAGACATCTACTCTATTCCCTCCAGGACAGCCAGCCCAGAAGGACTTCCAGTCTGTTTCTCTTGTGGAACCCCTAGAGTCTTCAGATACTGCTCCGGAACACCCCACAGAAGAGGTCCCTCAGAAGCGCAAGTGTAAAAGGAGACACCTGGATTCCTCTTTGGAATCGCTCACTGAGGACACCGATCTTGGTGAAGAACAGTCCCCCAGATCTCTACCCAAGGATGTCACTTTTGGCGACATCATGGTAATTCTTCTCCAAAAGGGTGGCTGGTCTTCCACAAGCCCTAATCCAGAGGAATCTATGTTTCTGGAATCTTTGGATCAGGCCCATCTACTATTTGGGTGTCCCCTCTGCAGACCCCGTTATTGACCTGTGTCCTGCAGGGTGTTGAAGGAACTGGACACAGTGGAACTGATCCCTTAGCAGCCCGATAAGATCCTTAGTGCCCCTTCTGACCGGCCACATTGGACTAAAGTGATTCCAGTTGATGCCATGGTGGTTTCTGCCACCACCAAAAAGGAGCTAGCCCAACAGAGCTCCAGTGTCCATCCCTCTAACAGAGAGTTTAGAGCTTTGGACAGGTTCAGAAAACAGTTTTACGCTTCAGCAACCTTCGCTTTGCGAGCGTTGAACTTCCTGGCACATGTAACCAGGCTACAGAGGGACTTGGTTAAGGAAATCTCTAGCTCAGCCCCAGGGTCCATTTCTGCTGAGGATCAGAAATCCTGTTACTAGAGAATGGCAACCCTGAAATCTATTTCCAAAACATCCATGAGGCTAATTTTGCATGCAGCAGAGGGTGCCTCATGGTTGGCCAGATGAGGCATTGCAGTCAGATGCCACACCTGGATGCAGCTGTGATTTTTCAGAACCCTATAAAGCATCTTTAGTCATTGCTCCCTTCGCAGAATCAACCCTTTTTCTTCTTATGGTTAAAGACACGATCCCAAAGTGAAAAGGACAGAAAGACCATGTCTGCTGTCAGGGTACACTTTTCTTCCCACAATGGTCCTTTCCAGGAACCAGCATAGGGGTAAGAAGTTGCGGTTCCTTAAGTTGCAGGGTTCTTTCCAGGATTAACCAGGGTACCTTTCTCCTACAGGCAGAAGGGGAAGGGGGTCCGATGAATCATTGGTCTCGAGATTCTATCTTGGCCATGCTCAGTCAGTGGTCCTGAAAGATTGCATGATTTTTTTTATTCTGGAGAGAGTGTGGGGACGTTTGTCTCTACACCCAACAGCTTGGGAAGCCATCACAAAAGATGGAGTGTTAAAGGTCCTGTCCAGAGGCTGTTCTGTACCTTTTTCCCCAAAAACCTTCCACAAGGAAGATCCTCACTCATGTCCCACACAATCAGCAGGAGGATGCAGTGTCAGAGATTTCGAAGCTGCTCTCTAAGGGTCATCCATTGCATCCCCCAGACCAGCTCAGACCCGGCTATTACTAAAGATTATTTTTAGTGCCCAAAAAGATAGAGCTCAGACCCATTCTGAAGCTTACACTCCTCAGCAAGTCATTTGCCAGTTCAAAGTTTTGAATGGTCATGCTACAGTCAATTCTGCCCTTCCGCAGAAAGACTATTGGATGTGCTGTATAGACCTTCAGGACGTGTACTATCACATCAAGGTGAACATGCACTCCAGAAGATATCTCCACTTCAGGCTGGAGCCAGTCACTACCTGTTCCTTTATTTCCCATTACAAGCTGGACATTGAGTACCACCAGACTTTGCATGAGGGAGGATGATTGTGGAGCAGATGAAGTTAACTACTCAATTTTTAGTTAGAGTTTATAGTAAGAGGTTAGTATACATTATTAGAGGTGAGGTGGAATGTAATAGGGTGAATATAGAAAACCAAAGTACTCTGGTAGAAAAAGGTATGCTGCTATTCAGAAGCAGACTGGCAGAAATGATGCACAACCCTGTTAAAGATTTGTTACCAAATATACCAATAATATGACACACATAAATGACATTGTACGCAAGAACTGGTCAGTTTTAACAATTGACCCTAAAACTGCTGCAATTATAGGCGATGTGCATAGATTTAGTTATGCAATGTCATCATTTGAAGGACTTACTTTGTAAGGGGAATGGCACACAGGCTAGTGCAGGTGTGAGTGTTGTAGGTACCTATCCATGTCACAGGTGTAAAGCCGGTGTCATGATTTCCAAGCAATAGACTTTTGAACATCCAAGTTTTAACTTTGCTTTTAAACCCAGAATTTATACAGATTGTTATACATCAAATGTGGTTTACTTGACGACCTGTGATGCCTGTACTTGTTTCTATGTAGGAAAAACTACACAGAAATTATAGGAGAGAAATTTGCATCACATGTATGACGTCAGGAATACAAAAATGAACAATGCCTTGGCAAAACACATTAGTGAAAATTCAGGACATAAATTTTCATTCAGAGTTTTACATTTGTGTGAGAATTTTAGGGGTGGGGATGTGAATAACAATGTTGAACAAGCTGAGTTAAATTAGAAACTAAGGCTACAAGCAGACTATATCCAGTCATGAAAAGCAGTGTTTGTTTGAAACCCACCCTTAAGGGGCTAAATTGAAACACTGATTTTATTGGTTGCTGGTTGAAATGTGATTAAAGGATGTTTTATAAAGTAGTTGATTTTTTATGTAAGGATCTGAGGAAGCAGAATATGGAAAAGCGCTTATCCTTGTTTTTATTGAAGTACTTAATTTATGCCTATTGCTGTGGTAGCCTTGCTGTTTTTTTTCTTTTGTTTGCTCTTTTGCTATTTTTTCAGCACGGGCTTTAGTTTGCTGACTGGCCTGCTATTTGGTTAGAAGTCATTGGTCAGCTGCATTACATGGCTGAAGGTACTTTTATAGAGTTGGACTACAATCCTCATGTTACCAGTAGGGCTCAGAAATGGAAGAAATTGACTTAACCTACCATCCAATTTGCTGTTCGTTACAGGAGAGAAAGAGGAAAATGAAGTCTCTGAGAATGCACTGGACTACAATACTTTTCTAATGAAAATTAGAGACTTGGAGCAAGACCGTTATAAACTGAAGAGATTGCATTGGCAACACCTCCACCTGGAGCCTTGTCTAGATTTCATGGTCATAACTAGAGGTATGTGGGTTTTGTGTATCCCCACATATGGTGACACATCCACAACTTTTGATTAAATGGCTGCAACTCAACCTTGATTTGAGCTGTAAGTACATGAACTTAATGCTTGAGTATTTTAAGCTTGTTGAAGCCGAACTTGCATTTGAGGTTGATAAGTCCTTGGATGACTTGCTGCCGAGATGTAACGATGAGAAATACACGGTCTTGATACTAAGTTTAACAATATTAATGCATATGAATTGAAACTTCAACAAATTAAGCAAAATAAACTGCAGTGAGACCTTTGACTTTCAGCATGGGCATATTGGTGTGGATGAGATGCGTAACAAGGGAGTGAGTGACACGCCCCCCACTGATGGTTTCTTGCTTGCAGAATGATAGAATTTTGCAAGGTGATGTACAAGAGAAAAATAAGCAGGGTAGTGTTAAGAATCATGAAGTGATTGCTGCATGCCCTGAAGCATTAACTCCGCCTAAGTAGGTTTTGGTTACGAGCATGCAGGAGTGAAACCTGAGAACCTTTTGTATTGTATGGGTTCTTTTCTCCTTCCATTCAAGACGAAAGTGAGGTCGACAGCACGCTCTACCAGCAGAGGGCATCTAAAGAGGAAGTACTCTCCGGAACGCTCTACGGAGAGCTGGAAAATATGCAGAGAATTAACTGCATGTTGAACACTATGGGGAATGATGTCAGGATGCATGGATTAAGCAATATGAGCGGTGATACTATACAGGTAAATGATTTGGTTGTTAACCTCTCTGAATATGAACTGGATAGACATGAATATTAAGTCCTGAAAAAATGGTTTATCCTATATACCGGCTGCTTCAGCTAATATCAGTGAGGTCTTATTAGATTTACGATTTTTCCCTGCAGTATTGCCGTGAAGTTAATGGTTGGTGACTGTAAGCTATTAAAGGGCGTTTCCCTTGAAAAAAAACAAGTACTTTCAATCCTCAATTCCCCCAGCATATTGAGACCTTTGTTCGTGTGTGTACTTATGTCTTTAATAAGACATTACATGGCCCACATAAGAGGTATTTCCACAACTTGAATTTACAAAACACAAAGCTTTGTCTTTGAGCAGTAATAGGTCGATATGCGTCAGGCCTGCAGATAAAGGTGGAACTGTTGTGGTTATGAATTTGAAAGACTATTTTAATTCTGTGCAGTGTTTATTAGATTAAGTGGATACTTATACCAAGATTGACAGATTAGCTGTTAATAGAATAGTTAAATATGTTCATGAGATGCTGTATGACCTGATGATGACCAGGGTTATTGATGAACAACTCTATTCCTTTTTGAATGTTGACCATCCTACTTTACTGGTTATTAAAGGTTTACCTAAAACTCATAAGTGTGCCGTGAATTCTCCCGTGCGGCTTATTGTAGCAGGAGCTGGGTGGGATCACGGAACCTTTATCTGTGGTTGTGGAAGATGGATTAAAAGGGGTTCTGTTTAAGATTCCTACCGTCTTGAGAGACCGTAAACAATTTCTTGGTGACCTATTTTATGTCATGGAGAAGGTTCATAAAACCAATTCATGGCTTTTAGTGACATTAGATGTTAACTTATTTATCATCATACCCAATGATTTTTATACAAGAGCCATCAGAGAGATACTATGCATGAGTAGTCCATATAATCAGGATAGCATTTTGCTTATATTTGTATACTTTTGGAGTTGATTTTAGAAAACCGTGGGTACTTGTGTATTGCAACCACATACCAACTGTGTTTTCACAGTCCTGTCTCATCATGAACACTTAATTTTCTGCTCCATGTATTCTCGCAGCCACATTAAACAGTGTTTTCACAGTCCAGTCTTATCCTATACAGTTACTTTTCTGCTCCAAATAATTTGATATGTATATTATTAAACATGTCTGTCGAAATATTGTAAGGAAAACCGTGAGGTAGTATATTATTAAACTGCTTCTTCTATGGATATCTCAAGCAGAGTCCAAAATGTGTTCACAATGCGGTTTGCTCATGAGCACTAGCACATTATGTGGTCCAAAAAGATTGCCATGTATATTATATAAATAAAAATACAAACATTAAAAGGAAAGCCGTGAAATGGTGTCACGTTACAATGCCTCTTGTATGGGTGTCGGGGGGGGGGGGGGCATGTCCATGGGGAACAGCCGTAACGGTCATGCTGAACGCATTCGTGCCTGGCAGAGAAATACCCAAGGGGCTTTTCCTAAAAGGGGGTGGCATGGCTGCAGGGGTTTCGGTTATATATCTGCACTTAAAAATCAAGGGATGGTTTATAAAAACGAATGTAGTTCACTTGCAAACCGAACAAGATTTTTTTGTACCAGCATGTATTCAGCGAATAGCACAAATTTAATGCAAAAGCACAGACCCTTTAAGTATGATAACCGGTCCTTGGTTTACTTTTCCATTAAAAAAAAAATACTTTGTCACATTTATATGTGAAGTTCTTTTTGGGCGAACTGTATATAACATATATGGAGACGAGAAAGAGTTTGCACTGCACATGGAATGTGGTTGCGATAATGCGCAAGTACCAAATAGTGTTTTCACTTTTCAAAATTACATCTCTCTCTACAGAAATGGAGTGTCGTTATGGGCACCCCATGTGCTAATTCCTATGTTAATGTGGTTATGCATTTTTGGGAGGTTAATTTAGTTTTAATAACTAATACTGTGCACATGTGAAATTTTATAGACGATGTCTTCTGTTTCAGAAGTAGACTGGCAGAAATAAGGCCCAACCCAGCTAGATATTTGTTACCAAATATACCAGTAATGTGACACACAAATGACATTGTATGTAAGAACTGGTCAGTTTTAACAATTGACCCTAAAACTGCTGCTATTATAGGTGATGTGCTTAGATTTAGTTATGAGAGACGTCATAATTTGAAGGACTGACTTTGTAAAGGGCATGGCACACAGGTTAGTGCAGGTGTGAGTCTAGGTACCTGTCCATGTCACAGGTGTAAAGCCTGTGTCATGATTTCCAAGCAATAGGCTTTTGAACATCCAAGTTTTAGCTTTGCTTTTAAACCCAGAATTTATGCAGATGTTCGTGTTACACTGCTGCAGTCATTACCCTTGGGTTATCCTGCCGTCAGGCGGCCCCGCAGTCTGCCAGAGTTCCAAAGTCTTGGTCCGGCGTCGGTTGCTGTCACTTCTTCCCTGACGACAGTGCGCCAGGGGTATATAAGATGCATCCAACGACATTTTCTTCAGTCTTTCGTGCCGTGCGGTGCCCGAAGCAGAAGTAGTTCGCAAGTGCCTGCCGGCCGACTCCTGAGATTTTCGAAGTCGAATTTCAGATCCGAAGTCTTCAGTAAATTCAAGTACCCCGTTGGGGAAACTTTTTTTCTAGCCTCAGACCGATGTCAGAAAAAGTTAATTGTATTTCTTGTGGGAAGCAAATACCTCATAAGGACTTCCACTCTTACTGTATTCCATGCCTAGGCCCTGATCACGGCGTCACTAGTCGGTTTTGTGCTAGTTAATAAATGCACTATAAAAAGACGTTTTGATTTTGCTTTGCACTACTTTGGCCGAAGGTTCAATTATACTATGCCGTCGGATCAACCGATGACCGCAGTACCGAATAAATGCAAAGACAAGGATAAAGACAGGCATCTGAGGTCCAAAACCGACGAAACCTCTTCTAGGCCAGCCGCCGGTTCTCTGAGGTGCTTTCGCAGCCCCTAACACCCGCTACCTCAGAGCCACAGGCTGCCTCCGACAACCACGTGGAGACAACTAGGCCTCTGGAAACTCAAGGTATTGGGCCTATGGAAACTAATCCCTCAGATGGGTCCGGAGCCGCTGAGCAGGCATCTGCTTCTGAGGGTGTTTTCAGACCTTCACAGCTTACCATTAAAACAATAGCCAAGACAAAAGTACCATTAAAGACAAAGAAACAAGTACAGCATTCTCCTGGACAGTTCTCCATGCCTAAGAAACAGATGCTTAAAATGGCCGAAGACCTCATTACTCTAATCAGGGGTTCCCATTCCCCTCCTGAGAAAAGGCCTAGGCAGGATACAGACTGGTTCCTCTGATCAGGTTTCCATTTCCTCTGATTCCTCTTCAGACCAGGGATACTCTCTACCCCCCCTATGATGACTCTGATGCTGAAGAATCTATCCCTTCAGCCTCTCCTCCTGAGGGATTATTCTTTTGGGGAAACTTTACATACCATGAGGGAGCATTTCCGTTGGGAAAGTCAGGATTACTCAGAATCCAAGAAAAGGCTCCGGGATTTCCTTTTATTACCTCAGCACAGGCCCCTGGCTATTCCACCTGTGCTATATTGTGGATGATGCGTTCTCTGAATCCAGCTTATCTCCTGATTCTTTGCCCCCTGCACCAGCCAAGCCAGATAGGTATTAGAGTCCCTGACTCTCACAAGTTTCTTTATAAAATCCCTTCTGCTGATCCAGAAACTATTTCCCAGGGTCCAAAAGGGGTTAAGGCTTCCATTGCAAAAAATCCAGTACCCTCTGACAGATTCCAGAGCTTTGGCTAGATGGGGGAAGAAAGTATACACTTCCGCAACTTTAGCAGTAAGAGCTTTAAATTGCCAGTTTCACATGCTTAAGTACCAACAATATTTAATGGATCAGTTAAAACAGAAAATGCTTGCAGGCTCAGAAGCTCCTGATTGTAAAGAAATGCAGGATTTATTGCATGCAGTTGAACAGGTGGGAAAACATACTCTGCAATGTGGTTTTGATTCTTAAGAGGCCTCTTGTAGAGCCGCAGTTACAGGTTCTGTGATTCGAAGACATGCTTGGTTAAAAGAACAGAGTTTACCTGATCATGTTAAGGCAAAATTATTGGAAGCTCCTTTACAGCATGATACCTTGTTTGGTGTTAAGGCAGAAGAGGTGTTAAAGAAAATGGAGGATAAAGCTAAATCTATGCAAATAGTCAAGGATTTCTTACAGGTACAGCCACCTCGATTTAGCAGAAACTGACCAACAAAGAATTGGTCCTTTCCAGTGTCAGGCCACAGAGAGGCAGATATAGATGCCCAAGAGGCAGATCTCAACCCCAAGGCTCAAGCAGATGACAGTGGGGCACCTCAACCCCGAAAGGAGGTGCGAACAAGTCTCAACCTTACAGGAAACAGTCACAATGACTTTCCTCTTCGTACGCCAAGCACTTCCCTTTTGGAAGCCCCCTTAGGGGGAATACTAGCACTTTTTTCTCAAAACTGGCAAACAATCACCCAAGACAAATGGGTTCTGAATATTGTGTCTCAAGGTTGCAGGTTCCATTTTCATACTTTACCAAGCCTAAAAGGAATGCCAGACCTGCCACAAAATCAATGGGCAGAGGCACAAAAACAAATTTCAGCCCTCATGGTCATGGCAGCTATTCAAAAAGTACCACAACAGGTACAAGGATTTTACTCGAGACTCTTCCTGGTCCCCAGAAAGGACAAGGCCTGGAGGCCCATACTAGACCTTTCAATTCTAAATACTTAACTGGATATTCCAAAATTCAAAATGTTGACATTACAGCAGTTTCTACCCATGCTGGGCAAGAAGGCTTGGCTTGTTGCTCTGGACTTCAAAGAGGCATACCTGCATGTCCCTGTCAGACAAGATTGCAGAAGATACCTCAGATTCAAAGCTGGTACAATGCACTACCAATTCTCTGCACTGCCCTTTGGATTATCTACTGCGCCCGGGGTCTTCACAAAGTGCCTGGCACCAGTAATTGCATTTTGCAGACAAAAAGGAATTCAAATATATCCATACCTGGACGACTGCCTCATTCAAGCAGAGACAAAGGACATTCTTCTACAGCATCTGGCGTTTGTAAAAAGGTTCTTAATTTCTCTAGGCTACACAGTAAACGAAAAGAAGTCAAAACTAGTGTCCTCACAACAGATTATATTTCTGGATGCCAGCTTAAATACAACAGCCCAGATGGCTTGCCTCACGCCAGACAAGTTCAACTAACTCAATATTTTCAATTACTGGCAAAAAGTCCCATCTCCCTGCAAGAAAAATTCTGCAGGCCCTGGGATTCATGGCATCCTGCATACCACTAATACCATATGCCAGACTGCATATGAGGAAATTACAATGGTACCTAAAAAGTGTTGACTCAACACATGCACAGTTTAGAAGGAGTAATACCAATGATTCCCTGCCTACAACAGGAGTTTCGATGGTGGGCACAGGCATGTCACCTAAACAAGGGTCAGCCTTTTACCCTACCCACAGCCAGGCGGACTCTAACAGATGCCTCGGATTACGCCTGGGGAGCACACATGGCAGGAAAATGCATTCAGGGCAAGTGGACCACAGACCAAATGCATCTTTACATCAATCAAAAAGAGATGTTGGCTGTTCAGAATGCCCCAACAGCTTTCAAGGGCCTTCTGCATCCAGGACAATTATTGTTAGACAGACAACGCCACAGTAATGTGGTACATAAACAAGCAAGGGGGGCACTCATTCTTATCCCCTATGCAGGCAAGCCATGACCTTGTGGAACACAGCTCTAACGCATCAAGTTCACCTGCAAGCACAATTCCTCCCAGGAAAGAAAAATACTCTGGCAGACGATCTAAGCAGAAATATCATGGACCCTCACGAATGGAAATTGAATCCACAAATCTTCAGCATGGTAACGCAAAAATGGGGATGCCCAGATATGGATCTTTTTCCCTCCCCACTCAATTGCCAACTACAAAAATTCTGCACAAGGACTTATCACAAATAAGCATGGAAAGTGGATGCTCTTTTGTTCAGCTGGAAAAACCTAAAAGTTTATGCCTTCCCGCCACTGCCTCTCCTTTCAAAGGTACTCCTAAAAGCCAGACAAGAAAAAACACAGATGATCCTGATTGCTCCAGACTGGCCATGCCAGCACTGGTACCCTATCTTAAGGAACTTAGCTCAAGGCCCACCATGGATTTTGCCTCAAATTCCACACCTTCTGACTCAACAAAACAATCAGATCCTGCACGGTCAGCTCAAAACCCTAAACCTGGCTGCATGGCAGATTCATTAGTCAAACAGGCAACACCTCTCTCTAAAGCTGTTATGGATGTCATTTTGGAGGCCAGGAGGCCTAGCACCAGGAAAGCTTACTCAGAAAAATGGAAGAGATTCTGCGCCTGGAACCAGGCTCAAAGCCTTGACCCTCTTGTTCCAAACATTCCTCAGATTTTACAATACTTAACTGAGATGCTGGACAGAGGCCTATCCTTCTCATCAATTAAGGTCCACGCCTCTGCCATTTCAGCACATTACAACACTGATCCTCCTTTATTCTCTCATCCCTTGCTAAAGCAGTACCTCAGAGGGGCTAAAAACATAAGACTGCCCCGGAGAGCACCAACACCAACTTGGAACCTCAATTTCATTTTGGAAAAACTGACCCTGCCACCTTTTGAGCCAGCCAATACAGCCGATCTAAAATTTTTATCATGGAAAACAGCTCTGCTCCTGGCAGTAACTTCTGCACGAAGAGTCTCAGAGCTACAGGCATTAATGGCAGTGGAACCTTTTATAATTTTTCATCAGGACAGGGTTTCTTTAAGGACGAACCCTACCTTTATGCCAAAGGTGGTATCTAGTGTGGCTCTTAACAAAACCATCCATTTGCCAACTTTTTATCCAAACCCCCAGAATAAAGGGGAGAAACTTCTGCATTCTTTAGACATACACAGGCAGCTATGCTTCTACTTGGGCAAAACAAAAGCTTTCAGGAAAACTGAGCAACTGTTTGTAGCTTATGCTGCTGGATCACAGGGTAAGGCTATCTCAAAGCAGACTATATCCAAATGGATAGGACACTGTATTAATTACTGCTACACACAGCATGGAAAATCGGTCCCAAATAACATTAGGCCACATTCCACCAGGGCAACAGCCACTTCAACAGCCTTTCTCAGAGGAGTACCTACCAAGGGAATTTTGGAGGCTGCAACTTGGGAGTTCAGTGCACACCTTTACCAAGCATTACCACCTGCCTCCTTACTTTAAATCTAGAGCAGGATTTGCCACTGCAGTTCTGCAGGGCCTCATAGCCAATCCTAACTCTCTATAGACCAGCCACCAAACCTTAGCTTTGGGATTCTGCCCAAGTGTAATGACTGCAGCAGTGTAACACGATGAACATAGTACAGTTTTGTACCTACCATAAATGTAGATGTTAGAGTGTTCACACTGCTGCAGTCCAGGTTACCCTCCCTCCATCCCCTCTGAACTAGCTGGACTTATCTATACCTTTCTATCCTATACAACCTTTGTAGTGTATTTGCTTGTAACTGAAGGTATTTTTTTATTTTTTATGTATATTTTTTTATTAGCAATATGTATTGCCTACCTACTTGGGGGAACCTGACATCTGGGGCAAGAAAAACCTGAAGAAAATGGTGTTGGATGCTTCTTGTATACCCCTGGCGCACTGACGTCAGGGAAGAAGCGACAGAAACTGACGTCGGACCAAGACTTTGGAACTCTGGCCAACTGCGGGACCGCCTGACTGCAGGATAACCCAAGTGTAATGACTGCAGCAGTGTGAACACTCGAACATCTACATTTATGGTAGGTACAAAACTGTACTATTCTTATACATCGAATGTGTCTGTTAGTGTGTCACTGTTGCAGTCATCACATTTGGGTTATCCCTGCCAGGGGTAGCCCTTAGTCGGCCCAAATACCAGAGGCTTAGTATTTCTGCGTCAGTTGCTGTCGCTTCAGGACTGACGTTGGGTCATCAGTAGTATAAAATAAGGCAGTTGACGCCATTACATCAGTCTTTCTTGCTGAGGAGCCCAACGCAGAAGCAGTTTGCAGGAGTGCCAGTTGGCTGCTGCCTGAGTTTCATTTTCCGAATTGAAGTTGAAGTCTTCTAAAGCTAAGTATCCCATTGGGGATCCTTTTTTTTTGCTCTAACAGATGTCAGAAAAAGTTAACAGTTGTCTCGCCTGTGGAAAGCAAGTACTACACCGAGACTTTCATTCATATTGTTTCACTTGCTTAGGCCCAGACCATGACGTCCACCGCTGTCGCTTTTGTACTTTGTTCAACACCAGAACTTTATGTTGTCAGGCCCTTATTGTAGCTAGATATTTTCGCTGTTAGTCCATTATTTCCGATATGGCTTCGGTAAGTCATCAAACATATCTTCTGAAAAAACATAAGGATAAAGACAGAGACAGACTGCACAGGTCCAAACCTACCGACGACGCTTCTGTTAAGCTAGTAGTCAGTTCTCTGGTCCTCAGTGAGGTGCTTTCACAGCCCCTGATGCCCGCTTTTGTGAATTTGCAGGCCGCTACCGAGACCCTTTCTGAGTCTGGTATGCTACAAAACTCTTAATCAACTAAGGATCCTGTGGATGTTCTTCGTGTTTCACTGTTGCAGTCATTACATTTGGGTAATCTGCTGGCAGGTTGCCCTCAGTCGGCCTGAATTCCCAAGTCTTGAGTCCTGCACCATGACGTCAGGTAGTCAGGGGTATAAAATAAGCGGCCAACGCCATTTTCTTTAGTCTTTCTTGCCGCGCGGTGCCCGAAGCAGTTCGCAAGGGCCTGTCGGCCGACTCCTGAAATTTGAGTTTCAGAACCGAAGTCTTCATTAAAGCGAAGTATCCCGTTGGGGAAACTTTTTTCTTGCTCCATACCGATGTCAGAAAAAGTTAATAATTGCATTACTTGTGGGAAGCAAATACCTCATGAGGATTTCCATTTATACTGTATTCCTTGCCTAGGCCCTGATCACAACGTGCTTGGCTGTCTGTTTTGTGCTAGATTTAAACAACGCACTATTAAGCGTCTGTATATTTTTACCTCAAAATATTTTGGAAACTGATTTAACTGCCCTGAAATGTCAGATAGCAGTTCGACTACCGGAGTACACAAAAAGCGCAAAGAAAAGGACAGAGACAGACCGTCTAGGTCCAAACCCAATGAAGCTTCTCCTAAGCCATTCGCTGGTTCACCGGTACTCAGTGAGGCACTTTCGCAGCCCCTGATGCCCGTAACGTTAGAGTCGCAGGCCCCTACCGAGACCCATGTGGAGTCCGGCACGCCGCGAGATACTCAGTTTTGTACCCACGGATGTCTCTTCCTCTGATGGGTCCGGAGCCGCTGAGCAGGCACCGGCTTCTGAGGGTGTATTCAGGCCTCAGCATTTTTATGTAAAACCGACAGCTGCAAAACCAAAGACAAAAGCAACTTCTAAAGCTAAAAAAATGATGCATGAGCCACGTGCACAGGCCGCTATGCCTAAAAAACAGATTATCAAAATGGCTGAAGACCTAATTACCTTGATCAGGGGTTCCCAACCCCCTCCTGATAAGAGGCCTAGGCAAGACTGATTATGAATCTTCAATTCAGGTTTCTATTTCTTCTGATTCCTCTTCTGATCAGGAATTATCTGTTCCTTCCTATGAGGATTCTGATGCAGAGGAATCTATCCCATCTGCATCACCTCATGAGGATTATTCATTTGGAGAAACCTTGCATACTATGAGGGAGCATTTTCACTGGGAGAGTCAAGATTTTTCAGAATCAGAAAAGAGGCTCAGGGATTTCCTTCTCCCTCAACACAGGCCTTTAGCCATAACCCCTGTTTTAGACATTGTGGATGATGTGTTTTCGGAGTCCAGCTTGACTCCTTACCTCCGGCTCCCAGCAAGCCTGACAGATAGATATTACAGGGTCCCTGACACACACAAATCTTTATTTAGAAACCCTGCTGCTGACCCTGAAACTATTTCACAGAGTCCAAAGGGAGTTAAGGCCTCAACAGCAAAAAATCATACACCCTCTGACAGAGATTCAAGGGCACTGGATAGATGGGGAAAGAAGGTTTATACATCTGCAACATTGGCAATTAGGGCCTTTAACTGCCAGTTTCATATGCTCAAGTATCAACAACATGTTATGGGATTGCTGAAACAGAAAATGATGTTGATTTCTGAATGTGCAGAAAATAAAGAATTGCAGGAATTATTGCATGCAACTGAACAAGTTGGAAAGCATACTTTGCAATGTGGTTTTGATTCCTTAGAGGCCTCCTGCAGGGCCGCAGTTACTGGATCTATGATTAGGAGGCATGCCTGGCTAAAAGAGCAAAATTTGCCTGATCATGTTAAAGCTAAATTACTGGATGCACCTTTACAGCATGATACTCTGGTGTTAAGGCAGAAGAGGTTTTAAAGAAAATGGAATACAAAGCTAAGTCTATGCAAACTGTAAAAGACTTCTTACAAGTGCAGCCACCAAGATTCAGTAGACACTGGCCTACAAAAAAATTGGCCCTTTCCTGTATCCGAAAGAGCTCAAAGGGGCAAATCCAGATGCCCTAAAGGTTCTAGATACCAGGCACAAGATTCTTACAGGTCAAAGCAATGGGGGTGCTTCTACCTCCAAATCTGGAGGAGATGAAGCGCAACCCTACAGAAAACAGTCCCAATGACTTCCCTCTGCCATCACCAAGCACTTAACTTTTGGCAGCACCCTTAGTGGGAAATTAGCACTTTTTGCTCACAATTGGCAGTTAATAACCCAGGACAAATGGTTGCTAAACATAGTATCACAGGCTTACAGATTCCATTTCCGTACTCTGCCAATGGCATACAGTTGGCCGGATATGCCAAAAAATCAATGGGCAGAGGCACAGAAACAGGTTATGTCCCTCATGGATATGGGGGCTATTCAGCCAGTACCAGAACAGGAAAAAGGACAAGGTTTTTACTCAAGACTGTTCTTGGTACCCAGAAAGGACAAGGCCTGGAGGCCAATACTGGATTTATCAATTTTGAACACATTCCTGGACATTCCAAAATTCAAAATGCTAACTTTGCAGCAGCTTCTGCCCATGCTGGGCAAGAATGCTTGGCTGGTGACATTAGACCTAAGAGGCATACCTGCATGTCCCAATAAGGGAATCTTGCAGAAGATACCTCCGTTTCAACGCTGGCTTAATGCATTACCAATTCTCTGCACTGCCCTTTGGCTGATCTACTGCGCCCAGGGTCTGTACAAAGTGCCAGGCACCAGTAATTGCTTTTTGCAGACAGAGTAGTATACAAATATAGCCTTACTTGGACGGCTGTCTCATTCAAGCAGAGAACAAGGACATTCTTCTTTAGCACCTGGCGTTTGGGAAAAGGCTTCTAACATGCCTAGGGTACACAGTAAACAAAAAGAAATCACAACTGGTACCATCTCAAACATTCCTGGGTGCAAGCTTGAATATAACTGCCCAGATGGCTTTCCTCACGCCAGACAAAGGCAACTGACTACTTACTTCAAACTGATGGCAACAAAAACCCAGTTATCTGCAAGACCAACTCTGCAGGCTTTGGGGTTCATGGCATCCTGCATTCTACTGGTTCCATATGCAAGACTGCATATGAGGAAACTTCAATGGTACCTAAAAAGTTTATGGAGTCAACATTGTCACAGTCTGGAAACCATGATTCCTCTCATTCCCTGCCTACAACAGGAGTTTCTGTGGTGGGCAAAGGCATGTCACCAAATCATGGGACGGCCCTTCACTCTCCCCCCTGCCAGCCAAACCTTAACAGACTCATCAGATTATGCATGGGGGGCCCACCTGGCGGGAAGATGCATTCAGGGCATATGGTCCCCAAAACAAATGTATCTGCATATTAACCAAATAGAGATGTTAGCTGTTCAAAATACCCAGACAGCCTTCAAGGACTTTGCTTCATCCAGGACAACTACTGATGAAGATGGACAACACCACGGTTATGTGGTATATAAACAAGCAGGGGGGCACGCATTCATACCCCCATTTGCAGACTAGCGATGGCACAGTGGGACACAGCTTTGACTTGTCAAGTACATTTACAAGCTCAATTCCTGCCAGGAAAACAAAATACTCTGGCAGACTACTTAAGCAGAAACCTTATGGATCCTCACGAGTGGAAACTAGATCCACAAGTCTTCAGCATGATAAAGAAATGGGGGAGCCCTGACATAGATCTGTTTGCCTCTCCTCAAAATTATCAATTGAAAAGATTCTGCACAAGGACTTATAACAGACAAGCATGGAAAGTGTTCGCCCTATCCTTCAGCTGTAAAAACCTATCGGTTTACGCTTTTCCTCCTCTGTCTCTTCCCTCTTCTTCCCATGGTCCTACTAAAAGTCAGGCAGGAGAAATAAAAGATGATACTAATTGCCCCGGACTGGCCACGCCAGTACTGGTACCCAATCCTAAGGAACTTGTCTCAATATCCAGCTTGGACCTTACCTCAAAGACGTCCGTTACTGTCCCAGCAAAACAATCAGATCCTGCACAATCAGCTCCAAACACTGAACCTGGCAGCATGGCTGATCATGTAGTTATACAAACACCTCTCAGTAAAGCTGTGGTGGATGTCATTTTGGAAGCCAGAAGGTCTAGTACTAGAAAATCTTATGCTGGTAAATGGAAGAGATTCTGTGCTTGGAATCAAGCACAAGGAACTGATGCAGCAGAACCAAATATTCCTCAGATATTACAATACTTGACTGAGATGCTTGACAAAGGCCTATCTTTCTCATCAATAAAAATCCATGCCTCTGCCATTTCGGCTCATTACAATACAGAGCCACCAATCTTTTCTCATCCTTTACTAAAGCAGTATCTTAGAGGAGCCAAAAATGTAAGGCCTCCCAGAAGATCACCAATACCTGCATGGGACCTCAATTATGTGTTTGAAAAGCTCACTCTGCCTCCATTTGAACCAGCTGCTACTGCAGATCTACTCTGCCTCCATTTGAACCAGCTGCTACTGCAGATCTACTCTGCCTCCATTTGAACCAGCTGCTACTGCAGATCTACTCTGCCTCCATTTGAACCAGCTGCTACTGCAGATCTACTCTGCCTCCATTTGAACCAGCTGCTACTGCAGATCTACTCTGCCTCCATTTGAACCAGCTGCTACTGCAGATCTACTCTGCCTCCATTTGAACCAGCTGCTACTGCAGATCTAAAGTTCTTATGGAAAACAGCTCTGCTCCTAGCAATTACTTCAGCAAGAAGAGTCTGAACTAAAGACCCTCATGGCTGTGGAGCCTTTTATCATATTTTACCCAGACAGGGTGTCTCTGAGGACCAATCCTTCATTTATGCCTAAGGTGGTTTCCAGTGTGGCTCTAAACCAAACTATTCATCTGCCAACCTTTTATCCAAATCCGCAGAACAAGGGGGAGAGGATTTTGCATTCATTGGACGTATACAGACAGCTAAGATTCTACTTGAGCAGGACTAAAGCTGTAAAAAAAACTGATCAGCTACTAGTGACATATGCTGCAGGATCAGAAGGAAAGGCTATTTCAAAGCAGACTATTTCAAAGTGGATAAGCCACTGCATTTGTTTCTGCTACTTACACCATGGCAAACCTGTGCCCATGGGCATTAGGTCTCATTCCACCAGAGCTGCAGCTACATCAGCATCCTTTCTTAGAAGAGTACCAACCAAAGACATTCTAGAGGCTGCTACTTGGAAGTTGTGTTCACACTTTTACAAAGCATTATCATTTGGCTATCTACTCTAAGTCCAGGGCAGGCTTTGCCACTGCAGTTCTGCAGGGCCTTATAGCCGCCCCTAATGCTGTTTAGCTCCAGCCTCCCATCCATAGCTGTGGGATTTTACCCAAATGTAATGACCAACAGTGAAACACGAAGAACATAGTACAGTTGTGTACACTTACCATAAATGTAGATATTTGAGTGTATTTACCAGCCCCATTCCCATTTTATTCTAGAGTTTCTCTTTCCTTTACTATCCTCTACAACCTATGTGGTATATTTGCTTGTAGATGAAGGTAAAGTTTGTATTGGTGTGTGTGTGTGTGTGTGTGTGTGTGTGTGTGTGTGTGTGTGTGTGTGTGTGTGTGTGTGTGTGTGTGTGTGTGTGTGTGTGTGTGTGTGTGTGTGTGTGTGTGTGTGTGTGTGTGTGTGTGTGTGTGTGTGTGTGTGTGTGTGTGTGTGTGTGTGTGTGTGTGTGTGTGTATATATAGGTTTACTATCAAAATGTCGATCAATGACGAACAGCGACTGTTGGGATGTCGAACACCGATATTCCGAAATGCAAAATCTCGCCCCCCATTGGACCCATGGTAGCACTTGTTTTGTGGTGTAACGGTCGGAAATGGCGACATTCGGTGTTTTAGTTCGATATCTTGAGGAATCGGCATTACAGCTTTCGAATAAAGGAGTCTACAGTATGTACATTAGACGATGGGCGATTTACATTTTGATAGTAAACCATATATATTTTTTTTTTTGCTACCTTTTTGGGGGCACGTGAGATCTGGGGCAAGAAAAACAAAAGAAAATGTCGGCTGCTTGTTTTATACCCCTGACGTCATGGAAGAGGAGACGGCAACCGAAGCAGGACCCAAGACTTTGGAATTCAGGCCGACTGAGGGCAACCTGCCAGCAGATTACCCAAATGTAATGACTGCAACAGTGAATACACTCGAACATCTACATTTATGGTAAGTGTACATAAGTGTACTTTGTCTCTACCTTGGATGGGTCCGGAGCTGCTGAGCAGGCACCGGCTTCCGAGGAAGTACTTTGCACTACTGATACTCGACACAAACAGACTTCTTTCACGTCTTCTGTTCTTTTGAAAGCTACCGAGTTTCTAAGGCCCAGGGTATGAACCTCACCCAAGAAACTGACAGCATCTCAGGCACGTGCTTCCTTGCCTCAGTCTCAAATACTTAAAATGGCAGAAGACCTTATAATGTTGATCAGGGGAGGCCAAGCTTACCCCTTCCAAAAGAAAGAGATTTGTCCCCAGTAGTCTTATCTGAACAGGAGTCCCATGACTCTGAATATGAAGACATGCAACCCCTCTCTGCTTATGAGGATTCTGATGCAGAGAAATCGATTCTTTCAGCCTCTCCACCCGAAGATATTTCCTTTGGTGAAACCTTTCATACTTTAGGGGAGCACTTCCAATGGGAATGTCAGGACTACCCTCAGTCTAAAAAGAGACTCAGGGAATTTTTAGATTTTCCACAGCACAGGCCCCTGGCCATTCCTCCTGACCTGGATGTTGTGGGCGATTTCATGGAATCTAGTTTAACTCTAGACAACCTCCATCCTGCTACCAGGAAATCTGACTGGTATTAAGAGTCCCTGACTTTCGCAAATTTCTTTTCAAAAGTCCTACTGCTGACCCTTAGATTATCTCCCAAGGGCCTAAAGGAATTAAAGCAACTTTTGCTAAGAATCCCACCCCCCTCAGAGTGGGATTCCCGAGCTGTAGGTAGATGGGGTAAAAAAGTATACACCATGTGAAATTGTTAGATCTCGCAGTTTGTTCTTGCACACTGGTTCGGAACCGATCTTCGGCTCCGAGTCGGCCGCTTCACAAGCTCTGCATGTAATAGAAAGCTCGAGGCACAGACTATATCCCATGATCCTCCTCTACCATCCCTCTGATCTAGTTTGCCGCTGCAGCTGATAGCATAGAAAGGAGAGCTCGGGCCAGTTAAAACTTTCAATTTTTTCTTTTTCTATTTTAAGAACTGTTAAAATTTTTTTGCTAGTGTGTGTGTATACATATATATATATATATATATATATATATATATATATATATATATATATATATATATATATAGGCCTATTTTTCTTTTCCTGTCAGGGTTCTGACAGTAGTAGTAGAACTTTAGTAGATTTTTTCTAGTATTTCGCTAGTTACTATTTGTGTGCAGTGTTTGATATTTACTCCCTTATATATTCATATATCTATTTACTATTGCTTTTCATAGTTATATTAGGACTATTAAGACTACTAGACTGTTGCTAATTTTTAGCTGTTTATATTTCTTAGTAACTTAGTGTTGTTGTGTCTTAGAATAATTTTCTTGCTTGATAAAGTTTTTTCCCTGTCAGCTATGTCTGAAAAAGTTAAATCAGGGTTCAAAAGGTGTCAGTGTGGACAGAAGATTACTGACAATCATGCTTCCTGCGTCTGTCTTGGCCCTCTCCACCTGCAGGAGGACTGCTCTATTTGTCACTCCTTCACTGGAAGGGTCATGATGGAAAAGCGCAGGAAGCTGATAGAAAGGGGCTTACTAAAGCCTGAATTTCAGGAAGCCTTGGTAAAGGCTGATCAGACATCTAAGTCTTCGAAGGGGTCGAAGACTTCGAAGGTATCAGAGCCCAGGTCATCGGCTCAGAGCACCTCGTCTAAAGTTCGGTCGCCGGCTCCACAGACCTCGGGGCCGAGCACCGAGCGATTATCTCTCATCGAGCCCCAGGTCTTGGAGCCGGTGTTGGAGGTGCCTCCACCCTCGATCCTTCGGTCAGTGACATCTTCGACCCCTTCGACCCGTTCTTCCAGACCTTTATGGGATACTGACGTGGATCGTGTGGTACAGAAGCTCATGGAGAATACGGCTCTGTCCAAGTTAATTGCAGTTTCGTCCCAGTTGGTTTCGAAACTGGAAGCCCTCCCTGTATCTCCAGCAGATCCTCCTCCAAGACCCTTTGAGTTTTCGGAGCCGGGAGAAGAGGAACCGATGATTGTGGAACCCTCTGCGCCGAAGCCTACTTTTGTGCGATCTGCGCCACTGACCTCGACTCCTTCAGAGCCCATCGAGGAGTCACGGAGCCAACTGTCTCTCCTTGGTTCTGGGGCAGAGAGTCTAACCGAACTGTCGGTTCCGACTCTTCCTCTCGGAGCCTTGGCTCAGATTAGTTCGGCTCCGTCCTCGGGGTCGGAGCCTGTGGTCCCGGTTTCGGGGAAACTACCGTGCTCTTCAGACCCGGTGGAGTCCTCAGCCCGGGGCTCCGGTGCCTTTGTTATGAGGAAGGTCTTGTCTGAAAAGACATACACCTCATCGGAGTCATCTTCTCCTTCCCTTAAAGGGCCATGTTCTGTTTCTGTACCAGCGATCCCACCCAAGCGTAGAGACCCAGTGCCTCAGCCAACTCCAGAGGGTGTCCTCTGTTCTTTGGAAGCTTCACCAGATGCCATCTCTGATGAAGTCCCGAGGAAAAGATTGTGCAAGAGGAGGCACATTGATTCTCCACAAGAATCACTCACATCCGAGGGGGACCGTGGGGACCCCGCTGGCTCCTCCAAATCGGTATTTGGAGGAGCCAGCGGGGTCCCCATGGTCCCCCTCGGAGGATGTCTCGTTTGCTGACATCCTGGAGATCTTGAAACAGAGGGGTGATTGGCAGACCATTGCCCCCACTAAGGATGAATCGGTATTGCTGAAGGCATTTGGGTCTCAACCTTCTACCTCCTGGGTGACCCCGCACTTCGATGAACTAATGGATCTGATAGCCCGAAGGGCGTGGGAGACTCCAGATACAGTGGAACCAGTCCTAGGAAGCCGAACAAGTATATTACTGCCCCCCGAGACAAGGCTGATCTTACAAAAGGAGTCCCAGTGGATGCTATGGTGGTAGCGGCAGCCACGAAGAAGGAAATGTTTGAGTCATTTTCCTCTGTTCATCCTCCTAATAAGGATTCTAGGATTATGGACAGATACGGGAAGCGCGTTTTCAGTTCAGCTTTTTCCATGCATTCGCTGAACTACTTCTCACATTTTACACAACTTCAGAGAGATCTCATTAAAGAGTTGGGAGATACTCTCCAGGGTAACATAGATGCTGCTGTCTCCGATAAGGTAACAGCACAACTTAACACCCTCACTTTGATAGTAAACTTCTCCATGAGGCTCTTCTCGTATGCAGCCGAAGGGTCGAGTAGGGCTGCAGCTTCAGCGATCGCTGTACGGAGGCAATCCTGGATGCGCCTTTGCTCCTTTGCGGAAGCCTTCAAGTCTTCCTTTACCAATGCCCCATTCGATGGTGCTACCCTGTTCAGTCCCAAAGTGAAGGAGACTCTCACTCGGTGTGAGCAAGAAGGTAAGACCCTGTCTGCCGTAGGGGTCTGTTTTTCCGCTCCGACCAGACCGTACATACCCCAAAGGGCAAAGAGGCGGAAAAATGTGGTTCCGAAAGACTCTGGGATCTTTCCAGCCCAGCCCCCTCCAGAGGCAGAGGAGGAGGCAGGAATGAAAGACGCCGCCCAGGCGGCAGAGTGGGTCCGCAGAACCAGGGCGACAGGGATAGCGTCCCTGGGAATCCCTTCCAGCACTCCTGAAGGGAGGCCCGACTGTCATAATCTGGAAGCAGTCGGGGGTCGCTTAACTTTATACCCAGAGGCCTGGCGAAGTCTTACATCGGATTCTTGGGTAGAAAGCGTAGTAACCAGAGGATACAATATCCCTTTTATTACCATGCCCCCCCACCAAAAGAGATTTCCAGATGTTCCACCCAGTTTGCGAAATCAAGCAGCCATAGAAATAAAAAGGCTGCTCAAAAAAAGTCATCCAACCAGTCCTGGCGGACCAGATAGGATCCGGAATTATTCAAGGTTCTTTTTAGTTCCAAAGAAAACGGGGGACTGGAGGCCGATTTTGGACCTCAGCAAACTCAGTACCTTCGTAAGGAAGGAATAATTCCGGATGGTCACGCTACAGTCGATCCTTCCCTTTCTACAGAAGGACGATTGGATGTGCTCTATAGATCTCAGGGATGCTTACTACCATATCAAAATGGCCAAAGCGTCCCGAGATCGTCTGCGCTTCCGGCTGGGAGCCAGTCATTTCCAATTTCGAGCACTGCCCTTTGGTCTCACCTCAGCCCCCCAGGGTGTTCACCAAATGCATGGCAGTAGTGGCGTCTCACCTGAGGCGGTTAGGATTCCAGGTGTTTCCATATCTAGACGACTGGCTCCTCACCGCCACCACCAAGCATCGTCTGTTACAATCCAGGGAATACACGATCAACCTTTGTTCCCATTTAGGGATCTCCGTCAATTTTGAAAAATCTGCCTTATCGCCCTCGCAGCATATTTCATTCATAGGGGCGGAATTAGACACTACTACAATGCTGATCAAACTCCCACAAACAAGAGTATCAACCTTCAGAGACCAGGTCGCTATTCTGATTAGGAGCAGAAAAGATGTTCTTCATCTCACATTGCTGCAGTCCTTACACTTGGGTAGTCCGCTGTCCTCGGTCGGCCCGAATATCAAAGTATAAGGCTGACATCGGTCAAGGCGCATTTGACTGACATCAGGACGTCAGGGTACAAATGCGCATGACCGACGTCATATCCTCAGTCTTTTTTGCCACATGGTCCGATGCAGAAGCAGCATTGCAAGTGCCGGTTGGCGTTCTGAGATTTTTCGATTTCGAAGTTTCAGACCGAGTTCAAAGTTGGCTAAGTACCCCGTTGGGGAATATTTTAGTTTTTTCTTGCCTCAGTGTTTTACCGGATGTCAGAAAAAGTCAATAATTGCATTTCTTGTGGGAAACAGATACCGCATAGAGATTATCATACTTTGTGTATTCCTTGCTTAGGGCCTGAGCACGACGTTGTTGGCTGTCGCTCTTGTGCTAGATTTAATAAACGCACTATAAAGAGAAGGTTGGATTGTGCAAGGTTAGTCTTTGGGAAGCGGTGCAATTATAAAATGCCGTTGGATGCTCCGACGCCCGCTTCTTCGAAGAAGCGCAAGGACAAAGCAGTTAAGCCTAGGCTAGAACAGTAGTCTGTACCGGACGCCAATTCTTTAGAGGTGTCGGTGGAGCCGGTGGCTCCACCGGAGGTTTCTTTGTGTTCCCAGGGTGAGACTTTTATTATTGCAAGATGTGGCCTCTCAGGAGGCAAGTCAGGCTGAGGGGGCTTCTCAGGTTACTATACTCCCCTCCCTTCCTAGGGTGGCTAGGCCCTCTCCTTCTGTTTCTAAGGCTTCTCCCAGGGGCAGGCCAGGTTTAGCTTCAGTTGGTGTTACCCCTAGCTCTTCAGGAACTGTGCCCAAGAAGCATATGCTTAAAATGGCAGAAGATTTGATTACTTTGATTAGGGGTTCTATGCCCCCTCCTGATAAGAGACCTAGGATGGAGACTGAGCTGGGGGGTTTTGAGCAGGCTTCAGATGTTTCAGAGTCTTCGGCTGAAGACTTACAGGAGTACTCTCCTTATTCTGATTCTGATGTGGATGATTCTACTCCTTCTGCTTCTCCTCCTGAGGTTTTTTCTTTTTCAGAAACTCTTCATTCCATGAGGGAGCATTTTAAGTGGGAAGGTCAAGACTTCTCTGATTCCAGGAAAAGGCTTAGGGAATTTTTGTTTTTACCCCAGCATAGGCCTTTGGCTATACCTCCTGTTTTGGATGTAGTGGAAGATGTTTTTTCAGAGGCCTCTCTTAATCCTGATTCTTTGCCTCCTGCTCCTGTCAAGCCGGATAGGTATTACAGGGTGCCTGAAGCTCCTAAGTATCTTTTTAAGAGTCCTAGGGCGGACCCAGAAACTGTTAGCCAGGGGCCTAAAGGTGTTAAGGCTTCTGTTGTAAAGAATCCGGTTCCTGCAGACAAAGAGGCTAGGGCCTTGGATAGATGGGGAAAGAAAGTTTATACTTCTTCCACTCTTGCTATGAGGGCTTTGAATTGCCAGTTTCACATGTTGAAATACCAAAACTATCTCCTTTCACAATTGAAGTCTAAGGTTGATGCTCTGGCAGTAGGTATTGATTGTAAAGAGTTGCAAGATTTAGTACATGTTTCTGAACAGGTGGGTAAGCATTCTTTGCAATGTGGTTTTGATGCTGTACAGGCCTCGTCTAGGGTGGCTGCCACTGGGTCAGTTCTTCGCAGGCACGCCTGGCTAAGGGATCAAAATTTGTCTGAACATGTTAAAACAAGGATTTTAGATGCTCCTTTACAATCTGACGTGTTGTTTGGTCCTCCTGTTGAGGCAGTTTTAAAGAAAATGGAAGACAAGGCTAAGTCTATGCAGACTGTTAAAGATTTTTTTGCAGGTCCAGCCTCCAAATTTTAGTAGAAATTGGCCTACTAAGGGGTGGACGTATCCTTCTTATGATTCCCAGTCTAGGGGTAGATCTAGACGTGGTAGGGGCAGAGCTCAGGGCTCTTTCAGGCCTAGAACAGGGAGTTCTCCTGCACAGTCTTCGGGTGAGGGCAGGGGTCAGTCCTTTCGGAAACAGACCCAATGACCTACCTTTTCAGCTGCCAGAGCCTTCTCGTCTGGCAGCACCTTTGGGAGGAAGGTTGGCACTTTTCAAAGAAAATTGGAGTTTAATTACCCAAGACAGATTGGTATTGGATATCATACACCACGGTTACAGGTTTTATTTCCATACCTTGCCTCCTTTCAAAGGCATGCCAGACGTTCCTCCTCAACAAAGAATAGAGGCTCACAAGCAAGTTTCTCTGTTACTCCAAATAGGGGCCATACAGCCGGTTCCTATGCCAGAAGTGGGCCTAGGATTTTATTCTCGCCTGTTCCTAGTACCAAGGAAGGGGAACACGTGGAGACCAATTTTGGATTTGTCTACCCTCAACACTTATCTGGACATTCCCAAGTTCAAAATGTTGACGTTACAGCAGCTTTTACCTCTGCTGGGCAAAGATCATTGGATGGTAACTTTGGATCTCAAGGAGGCTTACCGTCATGTTCCTATCAGACTAAGTTGCAGGAAGTATCTGCGTTTTCGAGCTGGGACTTCTCACTATCAGTTCTCTGCATTGCCCTTTGGCTTGTCTACTGCGCCCAGAGTGTTCACGAAAGTTCTGGCTCCAGTGATAGCTTTCTTCAGGCTAAAAGGAATACAGATCTATCCTTATTTGGACGACTGCCTGATTCTGGCTCAAGGAAGGGAAGAGCTTCTTCATCATTTGGAATATGTGATAGCAGTGCTAAGATGCCTGGGGTATTCTGTGAACGAAATAAAGTCCAGTCTAGTACCCTCTCAGGACATGTGCTTTCTGGGTGTGAGACTGAATACAGCATCCCAGATGGCCTTTTTAACCCCGGACAAGCAAAAGAGTCTATCCCTTTACTTCCATCAGCTATCTCATCAGTCCGGGCTGACTGCAAGGACAGTCCTTCAAGCCTTAGGGTTCATGGCATCTTGTATTCTGGTGCTTCCCAATGCCAAACTGCATATGAGGAAGCTGCAATGGTATCTCAAAAATGTATTGACACAGCACTGCCAGGATCTAGACACTGTCATTCAAATAATACCTTGCATTCAAAAGGAATTTTTGTGGTGGGCTCAGGAATGTCACCTAAACAAGGGACTCTCTGTGACCCGGCCAGAGGCGAGTCAGATTTTAACGACAGATGCCTCAGACAAAGCTTGGGGAGCTCATCTAAATGGAAAGTGGATACAAGACAAGTGGCCTGCCAGACTACAACATCTACATATCAACCTGAAGGAGATGTTAGCAGTCCAGTTTGCATTAATAGCTTTCAAGGATTTACTTCTTCCAGGGCAGGTGTTGATTCTAACAGACAACACAACTGTCATGTGGTACATCAACAAGCAAGGGGAACGCATTCTTATCCTCTATGCAGGCAAGCAATGATTTTGTGGGAGACTGCTCTCAGTTTACAGCTCAATCTTCAGGCAAGGTTTCTGCCAGGAGCACAGAACTCCTTAGCAGATGTGTTGAGCAGGCAATTATGGATCCCCACGAGTGGAAATTGGATCCTCATGTATTTCAGAAATTGACAGTGTCATGGGGAACTCCAGACATAGATCTGTTCGCTTCTCCACTAAACCATCAGCTGCCAAAGTTTTGCACAAAAAGGTTTCATCCCACAGCTTGGAAAGTGGACGCTGTTTCTTTCAATTGGAGCAATCTTCATGTGTATGCCTTTCCTCCTCTGCCTCTCCTCCCAAAGGTACTTCTAAAGGTCAGACAGGACAAGCCAAGGATGATTTTAATAGCTCCAGATTGCCCTCGACAGCACTGGTACCCATTACTGAGAAGTCTGGTATGGAAGCCTCCATGGCCTTTGCCTTCGATTCCACACCTGTTGTCACAGGAGGACAGCCATTTGCTGAATGTCAAACTTCACTCTCTTCACCTAACGGCCTGGCATATTCTGTTTTGAACCATAGAGGTCTCAACTTCCACAACAAGTTTTGAATGTGATTTTGGAAGCTAGAAGGCCTAGTACAAGGAAAGTGTACGCAGATAAATGGAAGAGATTTTTATTTTGGAGTGCAGCAAAAGATTTTGATGTTTCTGAGCCTAATTTGAGTGTGGCTCTTCAATATCTTACTGAGTTACTGGACAAAGGTTTGTCTTTCTCTTCTATTAAGGTTCATGCTGCAGCAATTTCGGCACACTATGATTGTGTCCCACCATTGTTTTCTCATCCTTTGTTCAAGCAATTTCTTAGAGGGGCAAAGAATATAAGACCCCCACGAAGAGCTCCTACTCCTGCTTGGGATCTCAATTTTGTGTTGGAGAAACTCACTCTACAACCTTTTGAGCCTGCAGCTACTTCTGAGTTGAAATATTTATCATGGAAGACTGCTTTTTTGTTGGCAATTACCTCTGCAAGAAGGGTTTCTGAATTGCAGGCCCTTATGGCGGTTGAGCCTTTCTTGATTTTCCATAAGGATAGGGTATCATTACGTACTAATCCTTCCTTTATGCCTAAGGTGGTTTCTAGTGTGGCTTTAAACCAAACTATTCATTTGCCTACTTTTTATGCAAATCCCCAAAATAAAGGGGAAAAGATTTTGCACACTTTAGATGTACACAGGCAGTTGCGTTATTATTTGGACAGAACTAAAGGGTTCAGGCAGTCTCAGCAGTTGTTTGTTTCTTTTGCTTTGAGTTCTCAGGGCAAGCCTGTGCCAAAACAAACTATTTCTAAGTGGATTGGGTTTTGCATTGCTTTCTGTTATTCCCATCATGGCAAGGAGATTCCAGCTGGGATTAGGCCTCATTCCACTAGGGCTACTGCCACATCAACAGCTTTTTTGAGGGGAGTGGCAACCAAGGATATTTTGGAGGCTGCTACTTGGAGTTCAGTGCATACTTTTTCTAGGCATTATCACCTGCCACTTTACTCTAAATCCAGGGCTGGTTTTGCCACTGCTGTTTTGCAGGGCATTTTGGCAGCTCCTGCTTCCTTGTAGTTAGCCATCCTCCCTTACCTCTGCTTTGGGATTCTACCCAAATGTAAGGACTGCAGCAATGTGAGATGAAGAACATAGTACAGTTTTCTACCTACCATAAATGTAGATGTTCGAAGATCCACATTGCTGCAGTCCAATTTACCCTCCCTCCTTCCCCTCTGTAGTTAGAGGCGGTTGTGTGGGTTGGGTTGTACTTATTGTGTATATTGTATATATTGTACATATAGTTAGTGCAAGGGTGGTTGGTTGGTTGTTTGCCGTCTTTTGGTTTTGACCTTTATTTTTAGGGTCTTCTGACATCTGGGGCAAGAAAAGACTGAGGATATGACGTCGGTCATGCGCATTTGTACCCTGACGTCCTGATGTCAGTCAAATGCGCCTTGACCGACATCAGCCTTATACTTTGATATTCGGGCCGACCGAGGACAGCGGACTACCCAAGTGTAAGGACTGCAGCAATGTGGATCTTCGAACATCTACATTTATGGTAGGTACAAAACTGTACTTTTCTGCGGCACAAGTGCTGAAAGTGCTGGGCTTGATGTCAGCCATGTTGATTGCAGTTCCTCTCGGCAGGATGCACATGAGGATCCTCCAGTGGCTGCTCTTCGCGCAGTGGTCGTTCCAACAACTCCCTCTCTCTCACCACATCTTGATCATGGAATCTTGCAAGCGGGATCTTCAATGGTGGCTAAACAGCCAGAATCTGACGATGGGTCGTCCGTTTGTATTACCCAGTCCTATAGCCACAGTAACCACGGACGCTTCCCTGATGGGGTGGGGGGGACTTTTTCAGGGGAGAACAGTCCAAGGAGAGTGGTCCAAGATAGAGTACAATCTGCATATCAATGTTCTGGAGCTGAGAGCAGTGTTCTTAGCGTTGCAACACTTTCATGAGTCTCTACCTCTAGGAACAGTGGCAGTTCAGACGGACAATATGTCTGTGGTCTGGTACATAAACAAGCAGGGTGGAACCAGATCTTATCCATTATGCAGAGAGGCCCTGAGAATTTGGCAATGGGCGGCGTCCACAGGTCGTTTTCTGATAGCAACGCACATCCCGGGGTTGTCATTGCGGACAGGTTGAGCAGAGCCATCCTGTTACCTCACGAGTGGTCCCTGAACAACCAAGTGGCGGAAAGGATTTTCCGCAGGTGGGGCCAGCCTTGCTGCGATCTTTTTGCATCCCCCTTGAATGCCAAATGCAGAAGCTACTTTGCCCTTCTTCCCCCTCCGGGGGTGCCCCCAGGGACGCACTAGTGCACGATTGGCCCCTGGGTCTCCTGTATGCTTTCCCTCCTGTCCCCTTGATTCCCACATTTCTACAGAAAGCCAGGAACCTGGAAAGGACGATCATATTCATAGCTCCATTCTAGCCTCGACAGATCTGGTTTCCCTTTCTTCATGCCCACCTGATGGAGGAACCATGGATTCTGAACCCGGAGCCAGATCTGTTGACTCAACTCGTCGGGAGTTCCTCATCCGTCCCTACAGTCCCTCAAACTGACAGCTTGGCTGCTCCACTTCCCAATTAACCAGGTCAAAGTTTTTGTCTTCTTCAGTACAGCACATCCTACTTTCTTCTCACAAACCTTCTACCAGAAAATTATATAAAAGCAAATGGAAACGTTTTGCTTGCTGGGCGTCAACACAAGGATTAGATCCCTTGGTGGCCCCTATACACAAAATTCTAGAATTTTTATCCACACTGTTACATGAAGGGGCCTCTACTTCTACGATAAGGGTGCAATTAGCGGCCATATCGAACTTCCATGTAGGTGATGGGGATTCTTCAATTATGTCGCACAGGCTTTGTAGGGCCTTCATGAAGGGTACCTTTCACCTTCGACCACCCATCTGCGAACCGGTTTCCCCATGGAATTTGAATTTGATGTTCTCAGCTTATACTACCACCTTTTGAGCCAGCGTCAACATGTTCAATTAAGTATATGTCATGGAAGACCCTATTCCTCATCGCTATTACCTTGGCTCATAGAATTTCAGAGCTACAGGCACTCTGTCAGACCGCCATACATGATTTTTCACCCTGACAGAGTTTCCTTGCGTACTAATCCGTCCTTTCTCCCAAAGGTATGCTCTGTTCTTAACATTAACCAATCCATTGAACTACCCACATTTTTCAAAAATCATTCAAACAAATTAGAATACATGCTACACAAGTTGGATGTACATAGACAACTGAGATTTTATCTGGACAGGACAAAAGACTATAGAAAATCGGACCAACTGTTCGTGTCATTCGCGGAGAATAAGAAAGGCATGGCTGTAACCAAACGGACGTTATCCAAATGGCTTTCGGACTGCATAAATTTTGTTCATTCTGCTTCAAAGCAATCACTTCCATTCAAACCTAAGGCTCATTCTACCAGGGCCGATGTCCTTTATGGATGCATCTGCAGTCATAACAACTGGGTTGTCCTGTCGTCAGGCAGCCCTTCAGTCGGCCGGATTCCAAAGTCCGGGTCCGGCTTCGGCTGATGTCGCACTTCACCCGACGTCATCTCTGTTGGTCTTCGGGTATAAAAGCATCAGCCGACGCCATTTTCCTCAGTCTTTCTTGCCGCGTGGCGCCCGAAGCAGAAGCTGTTCGCAAGTGCCGGTCAGTCGGATCCAGAGATTACTTCTACGAATCAGACATAACTGACCAGCCAGAGGCTCCTTTCTCCAATTTTGAAGATTCTGATGCTGAAGAATCCATTCCAGCTGCTTCCCCACCAGAAGAATTCTCCTTTGGGGAAACCTTACATGCCATGCGAGAGCAGTTCCAATGGCAGCAACAGGATTTTTCAGACTCCAGAAAAAGACTTAGGACCTTTCTGCACCTCCCACAGCACAGGCCCTTAGCTATACCTCCTGTTCTCTCTGTGGTGGATGATGCTTTCAATGATGTCTGCTCCGCTCCAGATTCTTTACCCCCAGCCCCTGCCAAACCAGACAGATTTTACAGGGTGCCAGATACTCATCACCACCTTTACAAGGCCCCACTTGCAGACCCCGAAACTATATCCCAGGGTCCCAAGGCAGTAGCCGCGACCATAGCTAAAACCCTATTCCCTCGGAAAGGGAAGGAAGGTCATTAGACAGATGGGGTAAAAGGTCTACACTTCAGCTACTCTCTCAGCTAGAGCTTTAAACTGTCAGTTTCACATGATACAATACCAAGAGTTTATGCTTGATCAGTTAACTAAAAAACTAACCACTGATGAATCTCTTGATAAGAAATATGTATTAGAAATGGTAAATAACATACAACAGGTTAGCAACCATTCATTAAAATGTGGCTATGATGCACTGGAGGCTTCATTTAGATCAGCCATGACTGGCACAGTGATAAGAAGGCATGCATGGCTAAAGGAGCAAGCTTTAGCGGATCATGTTAAAGCTAAGTTGCTAGATGCTCCTATGGATAAGACAAGTTTGTTTGGTACACCTGCCCAGCAGGTTATGAAGAAAATGGAAGAAAAGGCAAAATCTGTGCAAGCGGTTAGAGATTTGTTGCAGGTTCAACCCCAAGGTTTAGCAGGAACTGGCCTGCCAAAAATTGGTCCTTTCCTGACTCCACAAAATTTCAAAGGGGCAGGAATAGGCGTTCAGAGGCAGAAACCAATCCAGAGGAGGTGCCTACAGAGGACAACAGTGGCAAGGTAACAACAGAGGCACAGACACAACCACTGCCACTACATCAGCACAACCACAGTGACTTAACCTAAATCCGCCTACCAGGGAACAAATAGCAGCTCCTCTAGGCGGAAAGTTAACCTTATTTTCAAAGAACTGGCACTACATAACAAAAGACAAGTGGATTTTACAAACCATAGATCAAGGTTACGGTTTCACTTCCACAATTTACCAGTCAAAGAGGAATGCCAAATCTACCTCCAAATCAAAAACAGAGGCACTACAACAGATAATGGAGTTAGCAAACATGAGAGCTGTGGAAAGAGTGCCAACAGCAGAGCAAGGAAAGGGGTTCTACTCCAGACTATTCCTAGTTCCAAGAAAGGAAAAAGTTGGAGACCAATTCTCGACCTGTCCACCTTAAATACATACATCATTGTCCCAAAATTCAAAATGCTGACCCTACAGCAACTTCTTCCCATGCTGGGCAAGGAGTGTTGGCTGGTAACTCTAGATCTCAAGGAGGCATACCTGCACGTCCCCATTCGACCAATCTGCAGAAGATACCTCAGATTTCTTGCAGGATCAGAGCACTATCAATTCTCAGCATTGCCCTTTGGCTTATCTACTGCCCAGAGTATTCACAAATTGCCTGGCTTAAGTAATCGCCACTTGCAGACTCCTGGGTGTTCAAATTTAACCAAACCTGAACGACTGCCTGCAACAAGGGACAACAAAAGCAAGCTGACAACAGATTTACAAAGGGTCATTTACTTGCTACAAGCACTGGGATACACAGTCAATTTACAAAAGTCAAGGCTGATACCATCCCAAACAAGGACATTCTTGGCGGAATTGGACACAGTAAAACAAATGGCATTCCTGACTACAGAAAAACAAAAAGAACTCCCTCTTTACTTCTTGGCACTAACAAAACTGAACAAGTTAACAGCAAGAAAAGTACTGCAGGCCTTGGGCTTCATGGCATCATGCATAATCTTGGTCCCATTTGCCAGACTACATATGAGAAAACTACAGTGGTACCTAAAGAATTTATGGTCCCAACACAGACACAGCCTAGAAACAGAAATCCCACTAATTCCATGTTTAAAGCAGGAGTTCCTATGGTGGGCTCAGGCATGTCAGTCAAACCCAGGCCTACCCTTTCAGATGTCAAGCAAGCCAGACCATCACAACAGTCGCTTCAGACCTAGGATGGGGGGCCCACATGCTGGACAAATGCGTGCAAGGATTGTGGACACAGGATCAACTTCACCTGCACATCAACCTAAAAGAAATGCTGGCAGTAAAACTGGCAATCCAAAAGTTCAAACCATTTCTCCAAGAGGGCCAGTTGATAAGGACAGACAACACCACAGTCATGTGGTACATCAACAAACAGGGAGGCACTCATTCATACCCCCTATGCAGAATGACTTTGGAGCTGTGGACCCTGGCACTCGGCTACAACATCCAGTTACAGGCAATATTTGTACCAGGAAAAGAAAATACACTAGCAGACATATTAAGCAGAACCACATCGGATGCCCACGAATGGAAGCTGCACCCGGACATCTTCAAGACCATCTCAAAGAAATGGGGAATGCCTCAGATAGATCTATTCGCATCACCTCTCAATCACCAGCTCAAAAAGTTCTGCACAAGGACATTCCACCCACTAGCATGGAAAGTGGATTCGCTCTCCTTCAGCTGGAAAGGCCTAACAGCATATGCATTCCCACCTCTTCCCTTGATACACAAAGTACTACTAAAAATCAAGGAAGAACGTCCAAGGATAATCCTGATAGCTCCAAACTGGCCAAGACAACACTGGTACCCACTGCTGAGGAGCATGTCTCGGAACAATATGTGGCCAATACCCCTGATGCTTTTGATGTTTACTCAGAACAACTACAGCATCATACATCCAAACCTAAAAACGTTGCAACTGACTGCATGGAACATCACATAGCAGCAGCTAAACCAGAACTTTCCCAAAGAGTTAAAGACATTATTCTTGAAGCACGCAGACCTTCAACAAGAAGGAACTATGCTGGAAAATGGAAAAGGTTTGTCATTTGGAGTACGGAAAGAGGAAAAGATGTGTCAAACATAGATATGCCTAACATTCTGGAGTATCTGGCCGAACTTCTTCATTCAGGCCTGTCCTACTCCTCCATCAAGATACATGCATCAGCTATTTCAGCAGAATACAGCTTCGATCCACCTGTTTTTCACCGTTTGCTCAGGCAGTTCCTCAGAGGAATCAAGAATGTAAAACCTCCAAGGAAACCACCATTACCAGCTTGGGACTTAAACTTTGTGCTAGAAAAGTTGACACCATCACCCTTTGAACCAGCAGCAACAGCAGACCTACAACACCTGTCATGGAAAACTGCTTTCCTACTGGCAATTACTTCAGCAAGGAGGGTTTCAGAACTACAGGCCTTAATGGCAGTGCAACCCTTCCTAATCTTCCACCAAGATAGTGTCCATGAGGACTAATCCTACATTTATGCCTAAGGTGGTATCCAGAGTGTCTTTAAACCAGGCAATCCACCTACCTACCTTCTTTCCCAACCCACAAAACAGAGGGAAAGAATACTGCATACCTTGGATGTACATAGACAGCTACGCTACTACTTGGACAGAACAAAAAATAGCAGAAAGACTGACCAACTTTTTGTAGCCTATGCAACAGGAAGGGAAGGAAAAGATATTTCCAAACAGACAATCTCCAAATGGATAGGAAATTGCATACGATTCTGTTACTCCTTCCATGGAAAACCAATTCCACAGAACATAAGACCTCATTCTACAAGGGCAACAGCCACTACCACAGCCTTCTTACGAGGAGTGGCAACCAAAGACATTATTGAGGCGGCTACTTGGACCTCCGTGCATACATTTGCCAAGCATTATAATTTGCCTGTATATTCCAGATCCCGAGCAGGGTTTGCCACTGCTGTACTGCAAGGGATCCTAAACACACCATAATCTACTTTTATCCTCCTCCCCTAGTTGGCTATGGTATTCTACCCAGTTGTTATGACTGCAGATGCATCCATGAAGGACATAGTACAGTTTTGTACCTACCATAAATGTAGATGTCCGAACTGGATAGCATCTGCAGTCAGGATTACCCTCCCTCCTTCCCCTCTGTGGTACTCCTAGGGTGGTTACCCTCCTAATAGCTAGCTGGTGGGGGGGGAGCCTTTTATGGTGTATTTGTTTGTATATATGTACATACATGCTTATTTTTGTGTTTACCTCTATCTTTTTGGAAACATTGGCATCTATCCAAATTTTAGCCTTCAAGAGGGCTACTGGCATCTGGGGCAAGAAACACTGAGGAAAATGACGTCGGCTGATGCTTTTATACCCGAAGACCAACAGAGATGACGTCAGGTGAAGTGCGACATCAGCCGAAGCCGGACCCGGACTTTGGAATCCGGCCGACTGAAGGGCTGCCTGACGACAGGACAACCCAGTTGTTATGACTGCAGATGCTATCCAGTTCGGACATCTACATTTATGGTAGGTACAAAACTGTACTTTTCTACTTCTTCTGCCCATGCCGCTCTTCTTCCGTTGGATATTATTTGTGCAGCGGCTATGTGGGCAAAACCTCATACGTTTGTCGCTCACTACAAAGTAGACAGGTCCTCCAAGGACAGAGCATCTTTTGGTTCCACTGTACTCAGGAACATTCTTCCATAGTCACCCAGGGTAACGGAGCTAGGGACGCTACCCGTGTGTAAGAACAAACGGCGAGATCGAACAATTTCACATTAAGAAGTTATGTTCTTACCATAACGTTCCATGTGAATTGTTCATCTCGCCTTTGTTCTTACATCCCTTCCCTCCATTCCCCGCCACGTTCTGGAAGAACGGGTATGACTAGTGTCTGGTTGGTTTGTCTATGTTGCCTTCTCTACCCAATCCTCAGTAAGTAGCCTATTGTCTATTTGCCTATCCGAGGGTGGTTCTAGTAGTATTCAGCTTCAAGTGTGCGTGATGGCATGAGAGTTAGACTCTGTGATTAGTACTGTTTTCTGGTTCTTGCAAACTAGATCTGAGGGATGGTAGAGGAGGATCATGGGATATAGTCTGTGCCTCGAGCTTTCTATTAGATGCAGAGCTTGTGAAGCGGCTGACTCTGAGCCGAGGATCGGCTCCGAACTAGTGTGTAAGAACAAAGGCGAGATGAACAATTCACATGGAACGTTATGGTAAGAACATAACTTTTTTGCTACTCTTGCTGTTAAAGCACTGAATTGTCAGTTCTATATGCTAAATTCCAACAGCATACTATGGAACTCCTTAAACCAAAGATATCAACTTTTCCTGCTTGTGCAGAAAATAGTTGCAAGACTTAATGCATTCTGCAAGTCAAGTAACTAAGCACATTACACTGTGGTTTTAATGCCCTAGAAGCATCTTGCAGGGCAATGGTCACCGGTTCTGACCTTAGAAGGCATGCTTGGTTTAAGGAACAGCCCTTGCCGGGCTGTCATATCTAAACTATTGGATGCATCCTTGGACGAAGACATCTTACTTGGCACCAAGGCAGAGATCTTAAAAAAGTCTAAATCTATGCAGTTAAGGATTTCCTGCAGGTCCAGCCACCCAGGTTCAGTAGGGATTGCCCCTCCAAACACTGGTCCTGTCCTGCCCCCCCCCTCCAGGTCAGTTCAGCCCAGACCCCGGGGAAGCAGTCCCCCCCCCCAGACAACAGCCACAGGGAATGCAGAGATCAAAGCAATGGAGTACCTCCACTTCTAAACCAGGGAGTGCAAACCCACCCAGTCATGGTTAGAACTTACAGTAACTCTCCACTTCCAGCCCCCTCCCTCTGCCCACCTGCATTTGCCCCTGGGAGGAAAACTCTCCTTCCACACAAGCACCTGGGCCACCATTACCAAGGACTGCTGGGTCCTCAACATAGCGTCCCAGGGTTACAAATTTTCTTTCCACACACTACCCACCCCAAAAGGGTTCCCAGATCTACATCAAAACCATTCGGCAGAGGCCAAAAAGCAAGTCCTTTCCCTGCTCTCCATGAGGGCAATAGAACATGTTCCTGCAGAACAGATAAGGCAAGGTTTCTACCCCAGGCTCTTCCTGGTACCCAGAAAAGAGTGCACCTGGTGCCCCATCCTAGATTTTTTTTCCATTCTAAATGCCTTCCTGGTGATACCAAAATTCAGAATGCTCACCCTTCAGCAACTACTCTCTATGCTCTCCAAGGATGTCTGGCTAGCCGCCCTAGACCTAAGAGGCCTACCTACACACCCCAAACAGGGAATCATGCAGGAAATGTCTAAGTTTCAGGGCAGGATCGCTGCACTTTCAGTTCTCTGTGCTTCCCTTTGGCTTTATCTACTGCTCCCAGAGTTTTCACAAAATCCCTCGCTCCCACCATTGCTTTTTGCAGGTAAAGAAATATTCAGATTCACCCATACTTAGATGACTGCCTTATTCAAGCAGACAGTCAGGAAAAGCTGCTCAAGCACCTGGCCCTTGTAAACTCCCTACTGACCTTCCTAGGGTACACTATCAATGAAAAGAAATCCAAACTAGTACCCACCCAAAAAATTATATTCCTGGGAGCAAGCCTGGACACAGCATCCCACATGGCATTCCTTACACCAGAAAAGTAAACTTACCTGGCAGCCTATTTCTCTCATCTAGCCACCAGACCTGGTTATCCGCCAGGAAAATCCTGCAAGCTCTGGGGTTCATGGCATTTTGCATTCTACTCATTCCGTATGCCAGACTGCATATGAGGAAACTTCAGTGGTACCTAAAAAGCCTTTGGTGTCTCAAGACTTGGAAACTCTTACACCAGTGATGCCTTGTCTAAGGAAAGATTTCCTTTGGTGGCCAGCAACATGCTACCACAACAAGGGACTACCCTTCTCACCACCTCATGCCACCCAGACCCTCACCACAGATGCGTCAGACTATGCCTGGGGTGCACAACTGAACGGCAGGTGCATACCGGGCCAATGGAGCCCACATCAAATACATCTGCACATCAACCAAAAAGAGATGTTAGCTGTCCAGCACGCTTTCAAACCCCTTCTCTTCCCAGGGCCTCTACTGATCAAAACCGACACCACAGTGATGTGGTATATCAACAAGCAGGGAGGGACTCGAGTCTACCCGCTATGCAGGCTCGCCATGACCATTTGGCACACAGCCTCAGCCATGCAACTACACCTGCCAGGCTCTCTAAATTCTCTGGCAGACAACTTGAGCAGAAATCTGGACCCACACGAGCGGCAGCTAAACCAACAAACCTTCACTCTTATAACTCAGAAATGGGGCACCCCGAAGGCAGACATCTTTGCTTCCCACTCCAACCATCAGCTCAGCAAGTTTTGCACCAGGGAGCTTCCACTGTGGGCTTGGAAAGTGGATGCTCTGTCTTTCCAGTGGGTCAACCTCTCGGTCTGTGCATTTTCCCCACTACCTCTTATTACCAGGGTACTGCTCAAAATAAAGGAGGAAAAAACAAGGGCATTCCTGGTTGCCCCAGACTGGCCATGCCAGCGCTGGTACCCACTGCTGCGCAGCTTGTCCCCTCTGCCACCATGGCATCTCCCTCAGATCCCAACACTCCTGACCCAGAGGGAAGGAGAATTCATGCATCCCCAATTACAGACTCTGTTTGGCAGCCTGGCTTATTCCCTGGCCGCTGTACAAGCTGCCAAGCTCTGTATACCAGTTCTAGATGTTATACGTGAGGCCAGACGCCCTAGCACTAGAAAGTCTTATGCTGACAAATGGAAAAGGTTCAGCAACTGGATCCAGGCTAAGGGAGCCGATATGGCACAGCCCTCCCTACCTCTCATCTTGGATTACCTAGCTGACCTACTACACAGTGGCCTCTTTCTCTTCTATAAAAATTCATGCCTCTAGTTCTGCTCATTTCAGCACTGAGTAACCTCTTTTCTCACACCCTCTCATCAAACAATTCCTCAGAGGGGCTAGCAACTTGAGGCCATCCAAAGAACACCTACCCCTGCTTGGGACCTAAACTTTGTGTTAGACAAACTCGCCCTGCCCCCCACCCTTAAAACCAGCAGCTTCAGCAGAGTTAAAGTTTCTGTCATGGAAGACAGCCTTGCTTCTGGCCATCACTTCAGCAAGAAGAGTATCTGAGCTACAAGCAGTAATGGCTGTAGAGCCCTTCATCATCTTCCATGCTGACAGGGTCTTCCTTAAGACTAACCCATCCTTCATGCCAAAAATGGTGTCCATTGTGGCTCTCGACCAATCCATTCATTTGCCCACCTTTTTCCCTAATCCACAAAACAAGGGGAAAAGAATACTGCACTGTCTAGATGTGCACAGACAGCTCATATTCTCTATAAACAGGACTAAATAATTCAGAAAGACTTATCAGTTGTTAGTCAGCTTTGCTGCAGGAGCAGAGGGCAAACCCATATCCAAACAAACAGTTTCCAAATGGATAGCACACTGCATCCATTTCTGCTACAAGCAACACTGGAAACCTCCCCATAAGGGGGTCAGAACTCACTCTACCAGAACAACCTCCACCTACACAGCTTTCCTCTGAGGAGTCCGCACCAGGGACATCCTGGAGGCTGCACCCTGGACATCTGTTCATACATTCACCAAGCATTACCACCTGCCTATCGTCTCTAAATCCAGTGCAGGCTTTGCCACTGCAGTCTTGCAGGGCATCCTAGCCAGCCCCCGTCATCTTGACTGCCTCCACCCTTTTCTTCAGCTTTGGAAATCCAACCCAAATGTGATGACTGCAACAGTGAAACAGGAAGAACATAGTACAGTCGTGTACACTTACCATAAATGTAGATGTTCGAGTGTATTCACTGTTGCAGCCCTGGTTTCCTTCCCTCCATCACCCTTTCTCGTTCTGTCTCTTATTACAAGGAACTTTTTGCTATTTACTTTATACTGGTGGGGTTCTAACACCATATCCTGGCTCCCACTTGGGGGCACCTGACATTGCAAGAAAAACTGATGTAATGGCGTCAGCTGCCTTACTTTATACTACTGATGACCTGATGTCAGTCCTGAAGCGACAGCAACCGGCGCAGAAATACTAAGCCTCTGGTATTCGGGCCGTCTGAGGGCTACCCTGGCAAGAATAACCCAAATGTGATGACTGCAACAGTGAATACACTCGGACATCTACATTTATGGTGAGTGTACACAACTGTACTTTTACTTGGCAACCTGTGATGCCTGTACTTGTTTCTGTGTAGGGAAAACTACACAGAAATTAAAGGAGAGAATTTTGCTTCACATGTATGAGATTAGGAATATGAAAATGAGTAATGCTTTGGCAAAACACATTAGTGAAAATTCAGGGCATAAGTTTTCATTCAGTGTTTTACAACATTTGAGTGAGAATTTTAGGGGTGGGGACGTGAATAACAAAGTTGAACAAGCTGAGTTAAATTGGATACTAAGGCTACAAGCAGACAGATAATCTGGCATTAATGGCAGTGTATGAAACCCACCCTTTGAAACACTGATTTTATTGGTTGGTTGAAATGTGATTAAGGATGTGTTTTATAAAGTTGATTATGTATGGATCTGAGGAAGCAGAATATGTGAAAGCGCTTATCCTTTATTAAAAATTGCATCTGCTTTTACTGTAATTGTTCCGACTTTATTACCTTATTTTGCTTGTGCGTCTTCTTAAAAGTACTCAATTGTAGTATTCTGCTGCAGTTATTACTGCTTGATAGTAGCCTGATTAAATTGTAACTAATTCTAAGCCTTTTGGTTTAAGCACTTGGGCTTCAGACCAGATGTTCTTTGTGTTTCACTGTTGCAGTCATTATATTAGGGTAATCTGCTGGCAGGTTACCCTCAGTCGGCCTGAATAACAAAGTCTTGGGTCCTGCGTTAGTTGCTGTCTCCTCTTCCATGACGTCAGGTCATCAGGGGTATAAAACATGCAGCTGACACCGTTTTATTCAGTCTTTCTTCCCGCGTGGTGCCCGAAGCAGAAGCAGTTCGCAAGTGCTGGTCGGCCAACTCCTGAACTTCAAGTCCTGAACTTCGTCTTCAACTAAAGCTGATTACCCCGTTGGGGAAACTTTTTCTTGCTCCTTACAGATGTCAGTAAAAGTTAATAATTGCATTACGTGTGGGAAGCAAACACCTCATAAGGATTTTCATTTGTACTGTATTCCTTGCCTAGGCCCAGATCATAACGTGCCTTGCTGTCGGTTTTGTGCTAGATTTAACCAACGCACTATTAAGCATCTGTATATTTTTGCCTCTAAATATTTTGGATCTAGATTTAATTACCCTGAAATGTCATCGGTTAGCAATCCGACTACAGGAGTTCACAAAAAACGCAAAGAAAAAGACAGACCGTCGAGATCAAAAACAGATTAAACTTCTAAGCCAGTCGCTGGTACTCAGGCGCTTTCACAGCCCCTGATGCCCACTACTTTTGAGTCGCAGGCTTCTACACAGACCCATTCGGAGTCCAGTATGCCACGAGATGATCAGAGTATTGAACCCGTGGATGTCTCTCCCTTGGATGGGTCCAGAGCCGCTGAGCAGGCACCGGCTACTGAGGGTGTTTTCAGGCCTCAACATTTTTATATAAAACCGACGCTAGCCTCTAAAACAAGATCAAAAACATCTATGTCTAAAAAACCGACGCATGAGCCACGTGCTCAGGGCCCTATGCCTAAAAAACAGATTATCAAAATGGCTGAGGACTTATTTACCTTGATTAGGGGTTCCTAACCCCCCCCTTGCTAAGGGGCTTAGGCAAGGCACTGATTATGAATCTTCAGATCAGGTTTCCATTTCTTCTGATTAGGAAGTTTCTGTTAAACCCTATGAGGATTCTTATGCAGAAGAATCCATCCCATCTACATCTCCTCCTGAGGATGATTATTTTGGAGAAACCTTGCATACTTTAAGGGAACATTTTCACTGGGAGAATCAGGATTTCTCTGAATCAAAAAAGAGGCTTAGGGATTTCCTTCTTCCTCAGCATAGGCCACTGGCAATACCTCCTGTATTAGACACTGTTGATGTGTTTTCGGAATCAAGCATGGCTTCCAATTCCCTACCTCCGGCTACTAGTAAGCCAGACAGATATTACAGGGTTCCTGACTCCCACAAATTTCTATTCAAAAATCCTGCTGCTGATCCTGAGACTATCTCACAGGGTCCCAAAGGTGTAAAGGTCTCTACAGCCAGAAATCCTACCCCCTCTGATGGAGATTCCAGCGTGGTGGATAGATGGAGAAAGAAGGTTTATACATTTGCAACCTTGGCAATTAGGGCCTTAAACTGCCAGTTTCATATGCTTAAATATCAACAACATGTTATGGGCTTATTGAAACAGAAAATGATGTTGATGTCTGATTGTTTGGAAAATAAAGAATTACAGGAATTATTGCATTCAGCAGAACAGGTTGGAAAGCATACTTTGCAATGTGGTTTTGATTCCTTGGAGGCCTCTTGCAGGGCCGCAGTTAATGGATCTGTGATTAGAAGGCATGCCTGGCTGAAGGAGCAAGAATCTGCCTGATCATGTTAAAGCTAAATTATTGGATGCCCCCTTGCAGCATGATACTGTGTTTGGTAATAAGGCAGAAGAGGTTTTAAAGAAAATGGAAGACGAAGCTAAATCTATGCAAACACTAAAATATTTCTTACAAGTGCAGCCACCCGGGTTCAGTAGGCACTGGCCTACTAAAACTTGGTCCTTTCCTGTGTCAACAGAGCCTCTCAAGGCAAATCCAGATGCTCAAAAGGCTGCAGATACCAATCACAGGGTTCTTACAGGTCAGAGCAATGGGGTGCCTCCACCTCCAAATCTGGAGGCAAAGCACAAACCTACAGTAAGCAGTCTCAATGACTTCCCTCTATCTTCACCAAGCACTTATCTTTTGGCATCCCGCCTGGGGGGGAAATTAGCACTTCATGCTCAAAATGGGCATTAAACATAGTATCCCAGGGGTACAGATTTCTTTTCCATACTTTGCCAATTCCAAATGGTTGGCCAGATCTGTCACAAAATCAATGGGCAGAGGCTCAGAAACAAGTTACGTCCCTCATGGATATTGGGGCTATTCAACCAGAACAGGAAAAAGGACAAGGTTTTTATTCAAGACTTTTCCTGGTACCCAGAAAAGACTATGCCTGGTGTCCAGTAGTGGACTTATCGATTTTGAACATATTCCTGGACATTCCAAAATTCAAAATGCTGACTTTACAACAGCTACTGCTATGCTGGGCAGGAACGCTTGGTTAGTGACTCTAGACTTGAGGCATGTCACAATAAGGGAATCATGCATAAGATACCTCCACTTCAAGGCTGGCTTTTTGCATTACCAATTCTCTGCACTGCCCTTTGGCTTATCTACTGCGCCCAGGGTCTTTACAAAGTGCCTGGCACCAATAATTGCATTCTGCAGACAAAGAAGCATACAAATTTATCCTTATCTGGACGACTGTCTCATTCAAGCAGAGGACAAGGACACTCTTCAACATCTGGCATTTGTAAAAAGGCTTCTAACATGCCTAGTGTACACAATAAACGAAAAGAAATCCCAACTGGTACCCTCTCAAATAATTACATTCCTGGGTGCAAGCTTGAATACAACTGCCCAGATGGCTTACCCTACGCCAGACAAACAAAAGAAACTGACAGCATACTTCAAACAAATGGCAACAAAAACTCAGTTATCTGCAAGACAAATTCTGCAGGCTTTGGGGTTCATGGCATCCTGCATTCTACTAACTCCATATGCGAGACTGCATATGAGGAAACTTCAGTGGTACCTAAAATGTTTATGGAGTCAACATTGTCACAGTCTGGAAACAAGTGATTCCTCTCATTCCCTGCCTACAACAGGAGTTTCTTTGGTGGGCAGAGACATGTTACCAAAACAAGGGACTGTCATTCACTCTACCCCTGCCACCCAAACCCTAACAGACGCATCAGACTATGCTTGGGGGGCCCACCTGGCGGGGAGATGCATTCAGGGCAAGTGGAGCCCAAAACAAATGCATCTGCATATCAACCAGAAAGAGATGCTAGCTGTTCAGAATGCTCTGACAGCCTTCAAGGACTTACTTCATCCAGGACAACTACTGATAAGGACGGACAACACCATGGTTATGTGGTACTTAAACAAGCAGGGGGGTACACATTCCTATCCCCTTTGCAGACTAGCCATGGCATTGTGGAACACAGCTTTGACTTACCAAATACATCTTCAAATACATCTTCAAGCTGAATTCCTGCCAGGAAAACAAATTACTCTGGCAGATGACCTAAGCAGAAATCTTATGGACCCACACGAGTTTAAACTGGATCCACATATCTTCAGCATGTTAACACAGAAATGGGGGAGCCCAGACATAGATCTATTTGCCTCTCCCCAAAATTATCAACTGGACAAATTCTGCACAAGGACTTATCACAGACAAGCATGGAAAGTGGATGCCCTATCCTTCAGTTGGAAAAACCTATCAGTCTATGCCTTCCCCCCTCTGCCTCTTCAAGTTCTTACTAAAGGTTAGACAGGAAAAACCAAAAATTATCCTAATTGCTCCAGACTGGCCTCACCAGCATTGGTACCCAATTCTAAGGAATATGTCTCAACTCCCTCCTTGGTACTTCCTTCAAATACCTCATTTACTGTCTCAGCAGAACAATCAAATTCTGCACACTCAGCTCCAAACTCTGAACCTTGCAGCATGGTTGATCATTTAATTATTCAAATAACACCTCTCAGTAAATCTGTGACGGATGTCATTTTGGAAGCCAGAAGGCCTAGTACTAGAAAATCTTATGCTGATAAATGTGAGAGATTCTGTGCTTGGAACCAAGCACAAGGAACGGACACAGCAAAGCCCAGTAAACCTCAGATTTTACAATACTTGACTGAGATGCTTGACAAGGGCTTATCTTTTTCTTCAATAAAAATCCATGCCTCTGCCATCTCAGCTCACTACAACACGGAGCCTCCCCTCTTTTCTCATCCTGTGCTTAAACAGTATCTTAGAGGGGCCAAAAATTTAAGGCCTCCCAGAAGATCACAAACTCCTGCATGGGACCTCAATTTTGTGCTGGAAAAACTCACCCTGCCTCCTTTTGTACCAGCAGCTACTGCGGATATAACATTTTTATCTTGGAAAACAGCTTTCCTCTTGGCAATCACTTCAGCAAGAAGGGTTTCAAAACTACAGACTCATGGCTGTGGAGCCTTTTTATTACATTTTAAACGGACAGGGTGTCCCTCGGGACCAATCCTTCTTTTATGCCTAAGGTGGTATCCAGTGTGGCTCTTAACCTAATAATTCACCTGCGAACATTTTACCCAAATCCGCAGAATAAGGGGGAGGGGATTCTGTATTCATTGGACGTACACAGACAATTAAGATTGTACTTGAACAGGACCAAATCTCTAAGAAAGTCTGAGCAACTACTGGTGGCATTTGCTGCAGGATCAGAGGTGAAGGCTATATCAAAGCAGGCTATTTCTAAGTAGATAAGCCACTGCATTTGTTTCTGCTACTTGCACCATGGTAAACCTGCGCCCAGGGGGATCAAGTCACATTCCACCAGGGCTGCCTCTACCTCAGCAGCTTTTCTCAGAGGAGTTCCAGCCAAAGACATTCTAGAAGCTGCTACTTGGGGCTCTGTTCATACCTTCACAAAGCATTATCATTTGCCTGTCTTTTCCAAATCCAGGGCAGGCTTTGCCACTGCAGTTCTGCAGGGCTTTATAGCTGCTCCTAATTCTATTTAGTTCCATCCTTCCATCCATAGCTTTGTGATTCTACCCAAATGTAATGACTGCAACAGTGAAACAGGAAGAACATGGTACAGTTGTGTACACTTACCATAAATGTAGATGTTAGTGTATTCACTGTTGCAGTCCAGGTTACCCACCCGCCATCGCCCTTTTCTACAACTTCTCTTTCCTTCACTATTTTCTAAAGCCTTTGTGGTGTATTTGCTTTTAGATGAAGGTAAAGTTTATGTTGCTTAAAGTGCATTTACATATATTTGTTTATAAATAAATTATATATATATATATATATATATATATATATATAATTTTTGCTGCATGTTTTATACCCCTGACGTCATGGAAGAGGAGACAGCAACAGACACAGGACGTAAGACTTTGTTATTCAGGCCAACCAAGGGCAGCCTGCCAGCAGATTACCCTAATGTAATGACTGCAACAGTGAATACACTAACATCTACATTTATGGTAAGTGTACACAACTGTACTTTGCTTTACATTAAGAAGGTTTGTGGTCTGCACTTTTGTGGGAGGAGAGGCTAGATTCTGCCCTTCTGAGCTGGGAATTTCTGGTTAAAGGCTTATTGTGCCTACGTATTTGAAGTGTTTCTTTGTGAAATTTGTGTGCCTTTTGCTGTAGCCCAGAAGTTAGTAGTTTATTGGCCATTTTTGGGCTAATTTCTATCTTTTTCATTTCCCTGCTATAAAAAACACATTTGTGTGGGGGGTTTTTTGCGCTTGTATTCAGCTCAGCAAGTGCCTGCCAGGTGTCCTGCAGAGCTCTACAGCAGCAGAGAGACAAAAGACTCTGGAGTGATTAAGTATCATTTTTCTGCATTTTCTTCCTGTCTTTAATTTTTTTTTTTTTTTTTTTCTTCTTCTTCTTCTTTCAGTATTTCTGTGATTTGTACTTATTTGCTGCCTGCACTTGAACCTAGTCATTTTTGTGTTTAAATCTGTTTAACTATTGTAGGCTACACACAGTGCGATAGCCATTTCTGTGCATTTGAATTGTTTTTTTTTATTGTATCTGCTTTATTTTCTGGAAAAAAAAATGTATATATATTTGTTTTCCCACCTTTCTAAGCTAGTATAGTCCAGTTTTCAGGTTATTGCTGAATTCAGGGCTCTGTTACAAGTTTGTGTTGCCCATACCTTACTTGGATAGAAGGAAGTTTCTCTGTTCAACTGTGAAGAGAGGGGAGCTTTGAGCAAGCCTGTCTGCCCCTGGAGGAGTGGTTTCACCCCAGAAGTTAGTAGTTTATTGGCCATTTTGGGCTAATTTCTATTTTTTCATTTCCCTGCTATAAAAACTGTATTTGTGCGGTTTTGCGTGCCGGGCAGCGCCAGTTAGCTAGGGTTAAACTATTCCTGGCTCCACAAAGTCTACTCTTCAATTTCTCCCTTGGAACTAGACAAACTTTCAACTTAAGCACTCAAACTATTCATTTCACAGTCCAGCACTTGCTCAAAACTCATAGCAAGCACTGTAACCCTAGCACTAGACCCCCCCTATACTGTCTAGAAGGAAAAGGTGCTTTATTAGTCCCTACCAGCCAATCAGTAAAACAGTTCACTTTACCTATTCAGGCATGTCCAAAAAGCAGTTTCAGTTGTACTCTCCAGTCCAACATGTGAATCTGGGCATTTTGAGGCAATGCTACAACTGCCTCACGTAGACAGACAACCCTCTCCTCCTACCACCAGACACTAATATATGCGAGAGATGCAATTATATACAGCTGAACTGGAGGAAAAGCTCTCTCAACCCAAGACTCGAACTGACAGTCAAGAGAAGGGAAATACTTGAACATGCCACCAGTCTCACATAGACCCACTAAACCAACACCGGCAAATAACACACACAAATACACAAAAACATACTCGGAGGCTTTAAATAAAAATCTGCAAAAGCAAGAGAGACCTCCAAAGCAGACATCCAGTCAACCTCCACACCCCATCACAAACCATGAAACACATACTTCACATAATCAGCTTGCCACGCTTTCACAGCCCTTAAGGCAAAATAACATATCCAACACACTAGCAATAGGTGACTCTATAGTCAGGCACACTGATGTCCCCCTAACTAGGCTGGACAAGGGTTACAGTTAGCTGCCTGTCTGGCACCAGGATCCGCCACTTAACACAAGCACTCAGGTCGCTCCAGAACAATTACAAATATGACTCAGTCATTGTCCATGTTGGTGTGAATGACCCGAGACGTACCTCCCTGGACTACATGAAAAGATACATGGAAGAGAGCTCTGATCACGTAGCCCAGGCCGGTATGACCCTGACCCCCGAGTAGCATCTTGCCCTCGCCAAGAATGATGCCACAGTATAAAGAAAAAATGATCAATTTCAACAATTGGCTAAGTTTCTGGTGTCATTCAAAGGGGATCCAGTATCTGTCTGCCTGAGATGACATGCTCAACAAGTCACGTTGCTTCGCAAGAGATGGCTTGCACCTGTCACCCTTCGGCTTTCAAATACTGGCCAAGGGTTTTGCCGCCCCGTAGTGCCTTATTTAGGCAAGGCTCAAAAGACAAACCCACCACCATAAATAGCACAAGTAACCAAAAAGTGAGGGTAATGCTTCTCAACGCCAGAAGTCTAAACCTCAGAATGCATGCACTCGAGGCACTCCTCAGTATGGAGAAGATCGATATCTGTGCAGTAACAGAAACCTGGTTTAAGGCTCCAGAGAGCACCCCAACACTACCAGGCTATAACTCATAACATACTTTTCAGCCACAGAACCTGGACCGAAACACACAAGGCAAGGGGTGTGTCCATATTCATCAAGGATACCCACACCTCCAGGTTAGTGGCACAGCACGATGCCTCAGAGATAACGGGCAAAACTGCAGTTCAAATTGTAGCTTGCTACAGATCACCCACCATGACCCAGGACCCCCATTCCGCATTTCTGGAGACACTGGAAAATATGAAGGTCCTACCAAATGCTCTAATATTGGGTGATTTCAATTACCCAAACATTAATTGGGAGAGCTACTCAAGTACTAACTCTCTTGCCCAACGCTTCCTAGAATTTATAAACTCGAACGCCCTGGATCAACTGGTCAACACCCCCACCAGAGGTGACAACATATTGGACCTGGTCATCACCAACATGGGCGACTGGTGTTCCACACCGTAGGTCAAGCCCTTGGCTGGTTAGATCAGACCATAGAATAATCACTCTGGATATCCATATTCCGCCCCCACCCCCAATCAAGGAAGCCACCGTGAAAAACTTTTCAAAAGCAAACTTCATGTTACTTAAGACCGAGATGGAATGGTTCACAGTCCCCATGCTAAAGGACAATTCTGTCCAAGCTGCTGAAACCCTTACAAACGCACTCTATGAGCACCTGCAAGAATGCATGGATTGTGCTATCCCAACAAAACCAAGACTCACTCCTCCAAGAAAAGGAAACCAGTCTGGTGGACCCCTGCTATAACAAGTTGTATAATAGGAGGAAACTAGTACAGAAGAGTATAATCCCAAGAAGGAAAGACATCCCTGATCAGTATCAGCAAGAAACTACGATCCCTCATAAAATCATCCAAGACTAGCTTCGAAAGAAAAATTGCCAAGGACTCCAAAGATAACCACAAATCATTTTTTAGCTATGTCAGGAACCTAAGTGGAAACTCTCAGATCTACTCTGAGTTGGTGCAAAATGGCACAAAATACACTGAACCGACATATTGCCAACATTCTGACAGACAGGTTTAGTGCAAACTTCACCCCCTAAAGGGCCCATAACCATACCAGAAGAATGTAGAGCCCCAGAAATCACTGACACACAGGTTAAAACAGCCCTATCCAAAGCCAAAAACACAGCTTCAATGCGACCGGACGGTGTCCCAGGCTGTGTCTTACACGAGCTCCAAAATGAACTAACCCCTCACCTAAACACACTGTTCAAACTCAGCCTCTCTACAGGCTACATACCCATAGAGTGGCGCACAGCAACAGTTGTCCTGCTCCACAAAGGTGGAGGCACAACGGACCCCAGGAACTATCTCCCTATAAGCCTGACTAGCCTGGTCTGCAAGGCTATGGAGCGCATCATCATGGAACTAGTTGAGACATTGGGAACCTCCAAACATTGGACCCTACCCAGTTTGGCTTTAAGGGCAGATCATGCCTCCTAAACCTGGTGGACTACTTTGAGACGGTTACCAAGGCTTTAGACTAGGGAAAGGAGGGCCACACAACCTACCTAGACCTCGCAAAGGCTTTTGACACCATTCCCCGTTCTGGTGTTATAGACAAGCTCACCAGCCTGAACATAAACCCCTACTTCACGCGATGGGTTGCTAGTAGGCTCATGGATAGAACCCACACTGTGAGAGCTGCAGGCTCTTTGTCAGACTCTAAACCAGTTACAAGTTGCGTCCCCCAGGGCTCAGTCCTGGGACCCCTCTTGTTCGGTATATACTTCTCAGAGGTGTAGGCAAGCACTGGAGGACTATAGCTGACCAAGTTTGCAGACTACTGCAAACTGGGGACCATAATTGACTCTCCGGTTGATACAGACGTCCTTCAGAAGGGTCTCATTGAGATGGATACCTGGTGTCAAAATCATGGCCTCAAGCTAAATGCCAAAAAGTGCATAGTCATCCCCTTTGGAAAAAACAAAGTACCCGCGAACTACCATATATGTAGTAGTCCCCTAAATACAGAAAATGTAATAATGGATCTGGGGACCCAAGTAGATAGTAATCTCTCCTTTGATAATCATATTGCCAAGGTGATTAGAAAATCCTATGTGGCCCACCTAATCACAAAAGGGTTTGCATCTAGAACAAGAGAGGTTATTGTGCCCCTCTACTCATCGGACCCATCATAGAGTAAAATGCCCCATTTGGGATGTACCTTACAAGACACCTGCGAAGCTGGAAAGACCACAGAAGTACCTCTCCAAGAGGATTACTGTCCTCAAACAGATGCCTTATTCAGCCCAACTGAAGAATCTCCAGCTGTACTGTTGCATACCGCTTACTCAGAGGTGATCTCTGCCTGACATACAAAGCCATGTCCAACCCAGAATTGATGGACATGCTCCACCTAAAAAAAAAAAAAAAAAAAATCCCTGAGAGCCACACTCTCTCTACGGATCTAGACCTCACCACAGTGATAAATAGGACGTGCCGGAGGGATAGATTCCTGTCCCAGTGGCTCCCCATGCTTTGGAACAGGATTCCAATCTACATTAGGCAGAGCCCCCTCACTAATACTCTTAAAGAGAAACCTTGAATGGATGGGGAACCAAATTTACCCTGGGGATCACTGCAGTGGCTCTGCTGGACACAGGCACAGGGAACTGATCTAAGGGGACGGCGAAAGCCAACACTCTGGCTAGGCTTACAGATGCCCTCGGGCAGATAGCCTAGTACTTGCCTATGAACCTATTAAAATATTTTATGCGTATAGCTGTGGTAGCCTTGCAGATATTGTTTTTGGACAGATACTTCTGTTTCCCTTTGAGGTACTGAAGTATCCTAGCTTGGCTGATTAATGTCTCTTGCCTTTGGATGTTTTGTTTGTGTGATATGCTGGGTTGCAACAAATTCTGAGGGATTTGGTGGAGAAGGGCATCATGGGTAGGGGAGGAGCTCAGCTATTGGAGCCTACAGCTTTGGTATACGACCAAGTTGGAGCCAGTGCTCTGATCTGAAACCTATAGGTTGAAGAGCAAATGAGAGGCAACAACACAGATGGAATGTTATGGTGAGTACACAACTTCTTTATTTTACAAAGTACCCAGTTATTATCAGAATGGGAGGGAGGGAGTTGAAAACAGAGGCAAGTTTAGGTAAGTGGCATACAAAGAAGCAATGGACGTATACATGTCACCCCCCCCCACGACCCCCCCCCCGAAAAAAATTCTAAACCTCAACCTGTTTCTGTAGGCAGATAACAGATGTTGCATGCAGGCAGGTCATAAGGTGAATGGGAACACATTTTCTTATTTTTTGCAGTTTAACAGTTTAAAGAATCTGCAGACGGCTAAGAAAGCTATTGGATGACTCGCCTTAACCCAGGAAAATCATAATATTCCTAAAGATAAGTGGTAATACCTGGCTGGTCCCCAAGATGAAAAAAGTGCAGATTTACAAAAAATGTAGCCTTGGTTCTGTTAATGAAGTTGAATGTTTTTTTTTTTTTTTTTTTAAATTAATTTTGTTAAATCCCGTGAGGCGCATTTGGAACATGCGTTCATTAAAGGCAGTGGATGCCTCTCACTTTTTTTTCCTTCAGTTGATGCCCCTGAGGTTAAAGATCAGCTTTAAACCTCTGTGTTGTCAATGCAGGGAAGACATTTTGTGAATGTTTTAAGCCTGAAAACATTCATTGATAGAACAATGCTACTGATCAGCACTTTGTGCATCACATACTGTGGTGTAAAAGTTAAGTAATGAAAGTGTGACAATACAGTTTAAAGTTCATTTCCACCTAGATTCATAGCCCTTGAATAGTACCCCAGTAAAACTTAATAGGTATGTTACTGTTTGTTGTCGAGCTATAGGAGAAGTATTCTGACCAATCTTTTAACATAGAAGAAAGTGAAAATCTTGTAGTAATGGTTGAGAATAGATGTTGGGTTGTATTAACCTACTTGAAAAGGGGTTTTCTTACTGGGCTTCAGAATAAGTTGTTGCCTGTCTTCAGGATGGGAAGGTGAGAACAGTGTTAAGAACGTGGGTAGCTTAAAAATTCATCTAATTTTTCATTCCGTACAGCTTGTGTGATGCCTGTTGCATGCAACTGCTCATAGCATCTAGCAAAGCAGTTTCCTTTTATTTTGTGAACCCACCTGCCTGCTTACTTTCTCAACTTTACACCAGATAACTTCTGATTAATAGGAGTAACTTCAAACTCGAAGATTACTTAGCAAGTTAAACTTTGCATTAATTTTCAGTTTTGTTCTGTATGTCTTTCATTCTGTATTACACGTATCTTACTTAGAGGCTCATTATTCACTGATTAACTCAACTTGATAATTACCCCAACTCGTTGCATATAACTTTAAGCTTTCCTAAGGTGAGTTCTTTTGGGACCTTGCCAAATGCTTTTTTTTTTTTTTTTTTTTTTTTTTAATATTGGATCCTGTTGCTTTAAATAAAGGTACAGTTCATTGTAGTTAGGTGTCTCTCTAGGATGTTAACATAGGTAATTCAGTTCTTAAAATGGGGTGTATGTTTGTGTGTATATTTAGTGTTTTCTTGATTTTTGGTTATGGATCAGAAAGTAAACTTCAAGAAGTGCTCAAAATATGGGCATAAAATTCCCTTCCTCAGCCCTGTGAGTTGTATGGGGTAACGCATCTTAATACCTTTTGTGACATTTTTATTGCTTTTGGGCCCAGAGCTATGATGGGAAGAATAAACATATCATCAAAGGACTACTTCCTCCATATCTGGAGTCAGTTAAAGCCAAGAAATCTTCAGAGAAAGCTCCAAAAGGTATGGAATCAGAGTTGAAGAAGAGTCCAGCTTCGACACCGAAGACTTCTAGGCTCTAAGAAAATCTGGCCCAAACTCCAACCTTTATCCCACTTACAGAGCCACTGGCACAAATTATGATTCAGGATTCCCCCAAGAGAATGGATAAGCCTGTAACAAGTCATGTCAACAAGGTCCTTCAAGTCTTATTTTAGTGCCTTTAAAGTGGATTTGGGTCTCCTGTTGCAGAATTTTTTCTAACCCCACCTCAAGATTGGGGTCTTTGCGACTTGGTCAACTCCAAAGCTGATTGGATCTGTGCACGTCACCCCGATCCAGGCTCCGTCACCAGTCCAGCATTAGGCTCAGGTCTCCTTGGATCTATTTGGTCATTCAGATCCTGTGGCTTGAGACCTTGATCCAGAATTCTTTGGCTCCAGGTGGTTTGGATTTGACTCCCGTCTCTGCCCCTGTCACATCCATTGACATAGTAGAGGAATTGAATGGATGATTTCTCTGGCATTGTTGAAGTCTGCATTTGAGACATCTGCTCCGATCCCCTCCTTGGTGCCACTTACTCATTTGGATCCGAGGAATCCACTCAAGTTGTTGGCTTTCCCCGTGTAGGAAATTAGATCTGACTATGGGTGCGATTTCTTCAGATCCCATGGAGGTTGGTGTATCTCAACTCACAAGGTGGATCCACAGCCCCCCCCGATAACTGTTCCTTTGTGACCCTTATTCTTTGAGGTGTCTTCTCAACGGGCATCAGCTGAGTAAGTCCTCTGAGGACTGGGAAGCTTCTTTCCCTGAGCCACCTAATAAAAGGGTGTGCATGGGATGCACATTGACTCATTACATGAGACTCTCAATTCGGATACTGATTTGGATGATAGAGAGGGCTCCCCACAATCCCTTCTTAGACTTGTTCTTTTGAGGGATCTTGAAGCTCAAGAGGCAGTGGAGGATCCCGGCCAACTGAACCTCCTTCTCAGGATTAAGTGGTATTTTTGAGGTGTAAGAAATTATCCCTTTAATTCTTGGATGGTCTCCCCAGAGGACAAATGATGAAGTTAGCAGTGAATAAAGCATGGCAGGAACCCAGGATATGAGTCTGTCTTCAGGAAGTCAGAAAAGATACTTAAGCCCCCTCCCCGGACAAACTCTTGCGCCAAAACCCCTTTATTGGACTCCATTATAATTGTAACAGCTACCAAATGAGTAATCCTGAAGACTCGTTTATCCATCTGCCCATCAAGGATTCTCGGATTGTGGATTAGTTGGGAAGCCGGCATATGTGTTTGGTTCTTTTGGTATCAGGGCTATGAACTTATGCCTCTGGTATGACAAGGTTCCATAGGGATCTAGCTCAGCAGGCTCTATCCACTCTGAAAGAACCCCATTATGCCAGTGTCAGAAGTATCTTCAGACTTTCTGTATCCACAGTGTCCAATATCACTAACCTGTCCATGCACCTATTTTTACATTTCTGCAAGTCTTTTGGGTTTCTAATACCATGATTGGAACAGGACCCCATTCCTAAGTCAAAGTATGATTAAAGTTCATGAAATTAGTATAGTTTCTTTTAGCCAGAAGTGCTCTTCACAGCACCCGCAGTGTACCTAGAATGGACTCCTGTAATTTGTATGAAGTTTTATGTATCTGTAACACATCTAAGTACATTTGTAAATTCTTTTTTATAAACCCAGTTGCTCCTTTTGGAACTGTCTGGGTATCCTCCTTCCACATTGCCCTTAGTTCTGCCTGCAAATCCTGGTATTTTATGATTTTTGTATCTCCCTGTACGCAAGACACTGTAGTGACTGGGTGCATCAGTTTCAGTGTTCAGTGCTACTTTTGTTTTCTATTCATGGACTGCTGTATCTGGTATTCTTGCATCTGTTGTTTGAACTGTTGGTAATGGGTGATCCCATGCGATATAAACTTAGTCATTTTGTAAACTACTTTATGGCTCATGTTTGCAGTGTTTATCATCTACTTCAGTATTATAATGTTTGCACAGTCCCCAGTGTGACAGTTTTGCCACATTATATTTCAGTGTGCAGTCCTTCTGCCGTTAGTATATCACAACCAGCAGCAAGATGTGTGACAGTTTCCAATTTTGTTTAACAAAACTTTTAATTTGTCTTTCTGTCACATGTTCTATGAACTTTGTAAACCATTGTGTACGTAGTCCACTGCCTTGGGGTGACCAGATTAACCTTTTGTCTTTTGGTTTAAAGTCACCTCTCCTTTAACCATTCCTGCATTCAGTCCTGATCAACATGAGGTGGTTCCAAGAGTTTTCTGTACTTGCAGCTATATTTATGCATTTTGTACATTTTTTGCCTTCTCATCTGATTCTTATATATTTTTTATTTTGTTTTTTGGCACATTGAGTTGCTGCCTGAGATTTTTATTTGCTTATGGTTTAATTTCCATTGCCGCGTGATGCCAATTTATGCTTCCGCAAAACAAAGCAGGGATGTCATCTTAGACTTGCATTTGGATCTTGGGAGGTCAGCAGATATGTATGCAGTCCTATTCCTAAGTTTTATTCACATTTCTTAATGCTTTATTGATGATCCTTCATTTCCCAAATATTTGTATACTCCCTCTTGCTCAAGTTTTTATATCACATTCCTGTCCCAAATTGATGTTTTGTTGGTGCTGCAGCTTTCCTACTTTAAAGGTTGATTTTACACATTTATTGAGACCAAGTAACATTCTTGTATCATCTGAAAAAGTTTTGATCACTTAAAGTTGTGCTTTCAGCTCCTCATCTGAACTATACGGTTTTAAATCATCTGAAAAAAGAAGTCTTTGCACTTGGTTGTTTTCTGGGAGCCAAATTGTAGTTATGACCTAATCTGTTAGACCCGCTGTAATGGGTTAAGGCCAAGACAAAAAAGCTGCAGTGACAGTCACCCTGGAATAATAATTTGTCCTTTAGCATGGCTTAACTGCAAAGTAGTTTGCCACTCTGTCATGGTCGCTGTTCGATTAGTGTAGGGTGTATCTTGTACATTTTTAAGCACTCTTTTTTTTATCCATGAATGTGGGATACTGTCAAATGCTTTTTTGTAGTCTGTCCATGCCATACTTGGATTCTTCCCCTTTTTTACAGTTCATTGCAACTTTAGCAACAAATGATCCTTTGTTCCATTTATCTTTTATTACCCTTTGTTCTGTTGCTATGACTTGAATGTTCTTATAAATGATTATAAACTGTGTTGGCATCAGTTCCAGTTTATAGTTTATACATCATCAGAAGGCAAGTTATTGATCTGTAGTTTTTAGGATAGCTTGCAGGTTTGCTAAGTAGGAGTATTTTTTTTTTCCTGTTAACAAGGCTGGCGTCTGTTTGGGATGTGCATATAAACAATTCTTATTCATGGCTAAATCTTCATGTAAAGATATTAATACTTTTAGCCAGAAGTTAGGTCTTGCATCTAGGGCTGGGGTTTTCCATTTAGCAGCTTTTTTTAATTTTGTTTCAATCTCGCTGTCTGTTACTTCATCCCATTTCATGTCCGGTACACTTGAACTTAATCTTTTACTACTTTTATCCATTTAGTATTTTTATGTTCCATGGGATCCTCATAGATATTTCTCCAAAATGTCTGTTTTTCCCATTTTGGTGGTGCTTTTAATTCCTTTTGCCTTGTTTCCCCAATTCCCTTTGTGGGTCATCAGTAAATTGCTTATTTTATTTATCTGCATGTCTTCTAAGTTTTTCTCCCTGTGCTAATATTTCATTTATTTGCGGTAGTGCATGATATGCATGATAGATTCCTGATCCGTTATGATACTGCACATTGCTTTTATCACATCTGTCTTTGAGTATTTTTGTTGATCTGTTCCGTCTTCTGTACTCTACTAACAGTGATACTTCTTGTCTTAATTGCTTTATAGTTTTCTCTATTCGATACTTCGATGATGTCATTCGACTTCTCTTCTTTTCCCTTACTACCCTGTGTTTTTGTGGTAAGACTGTTAATTTAGCTTCACAGTGATGTACTCTATTTACTTCTGTTTTGGTGCTAAAAACTGGTGGTGGTGCTGCGGTAGCGTTGTCGCCTCACAGTAAGACGCTGTCCGGTTCGATTCTCAGCTAGAGCGTCTTCTGCGTGGAGACATGCATGAATGGGTGTACTTTCGTTGAAGGTTGTGCGTCAGGCCTGGCAAGCCGGTACGTAAAAATCAACTGCCAATCATTAACGGACCGGAGTTCCGCTGTGGCGACCCCTAACCGGGAAAAGCCGAAAGACACAAACTTCTGTTTTGGTTCTCCCGTTCGATTCTCGGCATGGCTTGGGAGTACCTTCTGTGTGGAGTCTGCATGTCCTCCCTGCAGTTGGGTAGCGTTCGAAAGACATGCGTGCATAAATGGGCGTGCCTTCGTTAAAGGTTGGGCATCGAGCTGGCACATCGGCGTTTCATAAAAATATACTGCCAATCATTAGCGGACCGGAGTTCCGCTGTGGTGACCCCTTACCAGGAAAAAGCCGAAAGACAAACAACAACAACTTCTGTTATATCGCTTTAATCTCTGTGGACAGTCCTAATTACTGTGTTCATTTGTTTTATCAAACTTCTAACTTTTTGGGTTTTATTGACTTTCTGTAGTCTGTTTATTTCGTTTATCTTAATATGTCTTTCCATCTCTGTTAAGTCAAGCAACTCTTCTCTTAGATCATTTTCTTCTAAATTGAGGGCACATTCTTTGTTCTCCATTTCCCGTAGGCATTCTATAGAAAGTTCCACAGCATCTTCCTGTGCCATATTGTCATCCTGTCGTCCGTTGCTCTTTCGTATGGAACTCACTGGCCTATCACTCTACAACCTTGACTGTCAAAGTTGCCAGTTTCCTGTTCCTTCCCTTGCTGTTCAACTCCAATAGAACATTTGTAGTGGTTTCCTATGGAAAGCTACAAGGTATCTTAATATGGCAACTGATCAGATATTTCCCACTCCCTGGTTTCGCCTTAATTTGGGGATCCGTTGCTCTATCTTGCTGTGATGTCATCAGAGTTAAATTTTCTACACCAATCTTTCACTTCATAGGTAATACGTAACCTGTTTATATTTCTTTAACTTCTCCATTACTAATTGTGTTTTCTACTTATTTGTTTTCTTATTTTTTTGTATTGTAAAAGTTTCCATGTCCAGATGCCTTTGCCTATATTTCTCTTCAAATATCTTTGGTGCTCTTTTTGTATTGAACAGTTTTGCTTTCTCCTTTGTGTAAATATTGCACCATGTTAAAATCTTTTTCTTTCTCGTGGCCATATTTCTTCTTCAGATGTCTCTTGCTTCCCCCAGTTTCTCCTTATTTTGGGGACTTGTTCCATCATGCTGTGATATAACCTGTTTTTACACCTTCTATACTAAATCCTTTGCTTCATAGGTATTCCATAACTTCATCTTTTATTTTTGTAACTTTTACTTCAATAATTTTCTACTTTAATAATCTTCTGTTCTACGTTCCCTTTTGTGATCTTATTTTTTTTATTGTGAAATTTTCCGTATCTGGATGCCTTTGCCTGTATTTCTATTCGGATATATCTGAGGCTGCATTTTTGTGTTGGTTAATGTCTTTCTCCTTTGCATAAATATTATACTATATCAGATGTCTTTCCCATGTCCATTTTTCTTTTTTATACTTCTCAAAAATCTCTAAATTTTGTTTAAATGTTCTCACTTCCTCAGTCACTTTTTTCCCAAATGGTCTGTTTTCTTGGTCTATATAATGTTTTTCATAAATCTGTTGTATTAGTGAACACGAATGTTGCAAAGGGAGAATGGTCCAAGGTTCATGGTCCGATTCAGAAGCTTGTCTTCACATAAATGTACTAGACAGGAACGACAGAACTGGGTTCCTCTAGGTATAATAAACATTCAGACAGACATGACAATACTTTGTTCTGGTAGTAGCAGGGAGGACTACTGCAGCAAAACCATGAGGGCATGGCAATGGGTAATGGCCTCTCACTGTTCTGATCACAACACACATCCCTGGAAGGTTCAGTGGTCTTGCAGACAGGATAAGCAAGACGCTTCTTCCTCACAAGTGGTCCCTGAATCCAGCAGTAGCAAGGGACATTTTCAGCTGCTATGGTGCACCATGCTACATTCTATTTGTGACCCCACAGAAGTCTTGCATCTCTGCAGGCTGGCTCGCCAGGCCTGGGATCTGGCTGTCTGTCTTCAGTTAACTATTCAGGCAGTGTACATCTAGTGGGAGATACTTTAAGCAGATCTGAAACACAGGCTCAGAAATGTATGCTTCATGGAAATGTGTTTCTGGACATAGCTTTACAGACGGGGAATGAACGCTCGTCGGGTGTGGATAATAACAACAGAGTTCACTGCACACCTCCTTCCTCGTTCCAGGACTGGTATAAGGAGGTTCCTAGTTTTGATTACCAACGACAAGGCATTTCGAACGTCAACCAGGGCAGCAGTTTTCAGGACTCTCTGCTTTCACTCGAGACTTCATTGTACAGGTACCGTAGTTTGTTATTAGACAACAAGTACCTTAATGAATGTCTCGAGAAACGTATTGTTCCTAAAGGACTTAGGGTTCACAAGTACCCTAATAATGTTATTGCAGGCAGTGAATTTCACGCTGAACTTATTAATGCTTTTGATAAATGTGGGCTGGAGATTGTACAAGCCATCATTAAAAAGAATGAGAAAGAAATTGTTTTACTAGATAAAGACATAGAGGCTATTAATTTAGTTGTTACTAGTGATTTGATGTTTCAAGTAGAAAGAGAAAAGATGAAATATTATCAAATCAGAAAAGATGTTGACAACAAATGTAATGAAATTTTACAAAGAAAGTACAAAAAATTATACAGAGATGTTAAAGAGTATGAGGGATGCCAGTATCCTGTTCCACCTTTCAGTAAAATACAGCATCACAATTTACATAAACAGGGCCTAGGTACTAATACCACAGTTCATGACTTTACACCTGAAGCAGAAGGATTTCAGGGCCAGGGACAAGAACCACTCCCCAGGAGATCTGAGAGGATCCGTAATCAGCGTAGGGGTTATCAGGATCAGTCTTTTTCCCCCCAACGCCACCTTTACAGGGGAGGGACGAACAACCACAGGAACCATCCTCTAGCTCAGGCCCAATTTTGGGATTAGATATTGCTGAATCTGGCCTTGAAATTACCTCTGATATCAATGACATTGTTTGTACTAAGGAAGGATACACCATATACAATTATAGTCATTTAAACATTACTGATGTGTATTTTGATTTGTTTATGAAGGGATTTAAGTTTATTCCCAATAGGGGCAGCAATGTTACCCAGGTTATACTGGACTTAAAATCCTTTATTAGAAAAATCAATCTTGAACATATTCTGGGAAATGGAGAATCCCCCAATCTTAATGGTCTACACAGGCCTAGCACTTTCAATCCTCCATTACATCCACAGCTTAAAAATTTGGAAACTAGGATTGAACAGAAAATCAGGAAAGAACTTAGAAAAACCAGATTTTCACCTAATTTATCTAGCTCTGAAAAATCTTTGTTATTTGAGCTTCGGGACAATAATAGTATCAGAGTTATGGAACCAGATAAAGGGGGTGGAACGGTCATTATGGATCATAATGTTTATGATGGTAAAATGTATACCATACTTAGTAATCAGACTAGATACAATACAGTATCACTTAATGAGATCAATACGGCCTATAGAAAAATTGATTTGGCCATAAAAGATTTATTTGACCAGGGAGCCATTGATAATAGTGTTTATACTTTTTTGAACAACACTCAACCCAGGGTACCCTCGATTTTTGGAGTACCCAAGGTACACAAAGATATCTTGGATCCTCCACTTAGGCCCATTGTGGCTGCACAAGGCTCCAAGATTTCCCCTTTATCTAAGTACCTGGACTGGAAATTTAAAAGTTTGTGGCCAAAGTTTGACAACTCACTCAAGGATTCTTGGGAATTCTTGAGAAAGGCTACCCCTGAACTTATTGTACCTGATCTAAAATTCCTGACTATCGACGTGGTAGACCTGTTCTCTGTTATACCACATGAGACAGGGCTATTGTGGTTGGAAGAGGCACTTACACTTTGCCCTAATATCCAAAATAATGATATTTTTGTAATTTTGGAGCTTATGGAATTAGTTTTGCACAATAACTTTATCCATTTCTCAGGAGAATATTACAAGCAGGTGTCAGGTGTTGCTATGGGGGCAAATTGTGCCCCAACTTATGCAGATGTCATTCTTTCTGTTTGGGAAAACAAGTTTGTCCTTAATAGTCCTTTCAAGGACTATTGGACAGCCTATTTTAGATTTTTGGATGACATCTGCATTTTTTGGACAGGTCCTGTAGATGCCATAAAGGATTTCATGGAATTTTTGGCATCTACTACAGACTTCCTTACATTCACTTATCAAATACACGAAGGTGGTGTAGAATATTTAGATGTTTTTCTTAGTATAAATCATGGTTCTTTCAGATCCACTATTTATAGAAAACCTACGTTTTCTAACAGCTATATACATTTTCACAGTTCACACCCCATGTACCAGAAAAGGGGTATTGTCAAGGGCCAACTGGTCAGAGTTTCCCGAATGACGTCCAACGAGGATGACTTCTCAGCAGAGTGTCAGAAACTGTTCCAAATGTTCAGGGACAGAGGTTATCCAAAGGAACTTATTTACAACATATGGGGGGAAGTCAAAGAGGGAAGAAAGGACAGGTTTAGACCAATTTTAGGTTTGGGAACACCTGTTAATGTCCCTGTTAGTTCCAATGATCAAACAGATTACAAAAAAGCTTTCATCACAGGGTTTAGTGCAAACTCTAGTGTTATTCAGGAGATTGTTTGCAAGGAATGGGACATATTTAAGGACATTACTGACCTGGAAAATATACATGGCAAGGATATCAGAACTGTTTTCCGTAAAGGGAAAAATGTTAAAAATATATTGGAAACAGGATTTTTCCATCGACATACATCTCATAGACGTAAAGGTACCTATAGATGTGGATCATGTGCACAATGTTCTTACATTGTGCACAAAGAAGAAATACATCTTTCAGTTCACAATAAAACCATCCAGGGTACAGCATACTTCAACTGTAATAGTCATGGAGTAGTTTATTTAGCTTGTTGCTTATACTGCCCAGCATACTATGTGGGCAAAACAGAGCGTACATTAAAACGTAGAATTTATGAGCATATGTACGACATATCCAAAAAGAATAACACCAATGCTCTGTATAAGCACACATTAGTATGCCCCACAGCTAAATATCAGTTTTTTGTACTAGAAGGTGTTAACAAAGATCCGAGAGGTGGGCCATGGCAGGTTAAATTGGAATGTCAGGAAACTTACTGGCAGATTCTTTTAGAATCAAACAAGGAACCTGGTTTAAATGATTACATCTCTATTAAACCTTTATTGAAGCTTAAGGCTATTAGTATATAACTTGTTTTAGTATTTATATATACTATACAAGTTACATTTATTTCTTTGTATTGAATTATTAACTTACAAAGGTTTTTTCTATGTCTTGGAATATGTTTTAACATATATATGTGTATATAATATTTTTTAAAGTATTTTAAATTACATATTTTCGTTTGTCCTTTTGTAAAAAACTCGATTGGTTTCAATTTACGTAATTATTCATCAATTATGTGTGTATATATACTCAGGGACCCCTCCCTGTTTTTTGTCTGATGAAGTTGCATTGTGTAACGAAAACGAGCTATATCAAAAGGATTTTGCGTTAATAAACTTGTGAGTTTTATTTGTGGTGCTTTGTGCATTTCTACTATTGCCTGTGGATATTTATTGGCGTTTCCTTCATCCCTCACTGGCTTTGTTTTGTTCTGTTGTACTTTTGCCAGTGTTTCTTCCTTTTGGTTATAGTCCATCGATATGATATTCCTCTGGTAGATCTTTTTGTGACCCCCTCTAAACAAAGTAGCTCCTTTTCTGTTCCAGTGTGCAATGTCATCTGGCATGGAAGAAATATGCCCTTTCTTTTCCTTGGAAGGGGATGTCTCTTTATGCCTTCCCACCCGTTCCTCTACTTGCAAGAGTCCTGCAGAAGATTCAGCTGGACTCCCCAAAAATCTTGTTAATGATCCCCTTTTGGCCAAAACAGCACTGGTTCCCCCTCTTAATGCATCTGGCCAGGGGCAGTTACCACAGCAGTTGGACCTTCTCACACAGAAAAAGGCATCACTCATCCATCCTCACTTGACTACTCTTCAGCTGACGGGGGGGGGGGGGTTGATAGGGTTTTGATCCCATCTAGGCTCCTCTTTTCTGCAGACAGGCTTAGGGTTTTACATGAGGTAAGAAAACATGCAACCAGAAATTCTTGTATGTCCAAATGGAAGAGATTTTGTCTGGTGCCATGCTTATAACCAGGGCCCTTTTTCAGTGGAGGGGCCTTTTGGTTCTGTCCTGTTTGAGAGTTGCTCCAGTCTGGCTTGTCCTATTCTGTAAAGGCCCTCTTGTCAGCTATTTCTCTGTCCTTGAATCCTCCTTTGGCTTCTGTATTTGAGGTCAGTTTCTTAAAGGCTTCATGCATCTTAGGCCCTTAAGGAAGCCCGTCCCTCCTCCTTGGGAATTTAATTTTGTTTTAGAAAAACTGACTTTGGTTCCTTCTGAACCTGTAGTCTTAGCTTCTCTGCAATATTTTACCTGGAAGAATGTCTTATTGGTTGCTGTTCTGCTCTGAGGGTTTCTGAGCTGCAGTTCCTTATGGCCATCCCTTCTTTTTGTTTTCCACATATACAGGGTGTCCCTTCATACTAATTCTTTTGTGCCCAAGGTGGTTAATGAATTGTCTTTGAATCCGGCTGTACAACTCACTTCCATTTTTCCTTCTCACTCTGCGACTGAGAGGGACCAACATACCTTGGATTTGCACAGACAGCTGTGGTATTTGGATAGAACTAAGGCCGTTTGTAAGTCTGATCATTTTTTTTTGTTTTTCATCCCAGGACATTGGGTTTGGCTGTTTATAAGCAAACCATTTTCTCCTGGATTTCTAATGCCATTTCCTGTTCTTTTCATGGTGAATGTCTTGTCTTCTACTGTTGGGGCTCACTCCACTAGGGCTGTTGCCTCTTCTGATGTTTTCTCAAGGGGTAGGAGACCAATTCCAATATTGAACTTGCTACTTGGTCTTCAGTTCATACCTTTACTAAGCATTATAAATTGGATATGGTTTCTAGGGCCATTCTGCATTGGTTTGTTGAGGGCTGTTCCCAGCCTTCCATCCCCCAAATCTTGTTTTGGAAATTTTATATTCTCCCTAAAGAGAATACTGCAACAGTGATGTTAGGAGAACATAATACAGTTGAATAAAATCTTACTGTAACAATAGATGTTTCTCTTTTCACTGTTGCAGTATTTGCTCCCTCCCTCTATCCCCCTTTTTCCTTTTGGGCTTTTTGGTTTCCCTGCTGGCCGAAGGTCTTCCTTTTCCATCTGCATTTTATCCTTTATGTACATAGCCTCCTTTGTTCTATGGAGACTCTTCTGTACTGGAGCAATTCAGTTCTGGATAACCTCATCCGTATGTCACCTTTATGCCCTGCGTCCCGAACTGGGAGCATACGTGTGATGTACGTGCACACAAGATCAAAAAGCTTTGGTGTTCTGGCCAGACTTAGGGCTGTACTTGGCAGGAAATCCCTGTGGTGAAGAATACTGCAGCAGGGAAGAGAGGGACATTTACTGTTATAAGATTTTACACAACTGTACTTTTCCTACATTTCTTTTCAACCCAGGTCTTTTCACTTAAGGAATAGAGGAAAGGAAGATGCCCCTTCTGTACACATTTCAGATAGACTTGTAGGATGCCATAAAACCATCCCCATAGAATGGGGCATCAGCTAAGATTAAAAACGATCAAACGCAGTAAGAAGAGAAGCCCACACCATCCTACAAAAAGAGGTAGTCAAGTGGTACCTCCAAACCAGAGTTAATTGTTCAGGCTTAGTGGCAAAAGAGCCCCAAGATCTCGGGTCGGTGGTTAAACCTTAGCAGTGTAAACAGCATCATCCCCTGAGAAATCTTTTTAATGTGGCTATAGTCAGTCAGCCTTCCAGTTAGTCGAAGGTGACTGGATGTGCTCCAGGACACCTTCCTTCACATCAGAATTGCTGAAGAGTCTAGATACTTTGTTTGCTTCTGCATAGAAGTTAGTCATTTTCAGTTCTGGACCTTATGTTGGTCTAAGGGATTCTGTGAACCAGTCATTTAGCTGCTCGGCATTTTATCCCAGACCCAAGAACCAGGAGTGGGAATTCTTGGATGAACAAAGGCAGCTAAGGGTTTACACTAACAGGGCACAAATGAAGGCTGTAGACGGACAACTGTTTATTCTTTATACCAGACAAACTGGCAGACTGGTATGTAAACAGTCTCCAAAACGTTGACAAGTTGTATCACCTTCTTCTATTTCAACCTTTATGAACAGAAAGGCAACTGTTAGAATACCTGAACCTTTTCTACAGGAGAGATTTATTTACATACAGAAAGATATTCAGGATGTTCATCGTGTTACACTGCTGCGGTCATTACACTTGGGTTATCCTGCCATCAGGCGTTTCCCCAGTCGGCCTGAGTTCCAAAGTCTTGGTCCGGCATCGGTTGCTGTCGCCTCCTCCCTGACGTCAGTGCGACAGGGGTATACAAGATGCAGCCGACGCCATTTTCTTCAGTCTTTCTTGCCGCGCGGTGCCCGAAGCAGTTTGCAAGTGCCAGTCGGCCGACTCCTGAGATTTTCATTCCGAATCCAGAACCAAAGTCTTCTACAAAGCTAAGTACCCCGTTGGGGAAACTTTTTCTTGCCTCTGACCGATGTCAGTAAAAGTTAGTAACTGTATTTCTTGTGGGAAGCAAATAACTCATAAGGATTTCCACTCCTATTGTATTCCATGCCTAGGCCCAGACCACGACGTCGCTGGTTGTCGGTTTTGTGCTAGGTTTAACAAACGCACTATTAAACGTCTGTTTGATTTTGCCCGACATTATTTTGGTAGAAAATTCAATTACACCATGCCGTCGGAACTTCCAATGACCGGATTACATAAAAAGCGCAAAGACAAGGACAGGCATCAGAGGACCAAAACTGACGATGAGACCTCTTCTAGGCCGGTCGCCGGTTCTCCGGTTTTCAGCGAGGCGCCTACACAGCCCCTGACGACTGCATCCACAGAACAACAGAAAACCTCCGACTCCCATGTGGAGCTGGCTGGGCCTTCGGACGCTCTTTGTTTTCAGCCTACCGAAACTAACCCTTCTGAAGGAACCGAAGTAGCTGAGCAATCCACAGCTTCAGAGGGTGTCTTCAGACCTACCCAGTTAACCATTAAACCTTCTGCTAAGTCAAAGGCCCCATTAAAAACAAAGAAACAGATGCAGCATTCTCCAGGACAGGCTTTCATGCCTAAGAAACAAATGCTCAAAATGGCCGAAGACCTAATCACCCTGATCAGGGGGTCCCATCCCCCTCCTGATAAAAGGCTCAGACAGGATGCAGATTATGAATCTTCCAACCAGGTGTCCATTTCTTCAGATTCATCCTCAGACCTAAGATCCTTACCCCCTTATGAGGATTCGGATGCTGAGGAATCTATTCCATCAGCCTCTCCACCTGAGGACTACTCCTTTGGGGAGACCTTACATACCATGAGGGAGCATTTCCATTGGGAAGGCCAGGATTACTCAGAATCCAAGAAAAGGTTCCGAGACTTCTTTTTGTTGCCTCAACACAGACCCCTTGCTATTCCGCCAGTGTTAGATATTGTGGATGATGTGTACACTGAATCCAGCTTAAACCCTGACTCCTTAAGCTCCAGCCCCAGTTAAACCTGATAGATATCACAGAGTCCCTGACTCTCACAAAATTCTGTATAAAAGCCCTGTTGCTGACCCTGAAACTATTTCTCAGGGACCCAAAGGGATTAAGGCCTCATCAGCAAAAAACCCAGTTCCCTCTGACAGAGATTCCAGAGCATTAGACAGATGGGGAAAGAAAGTATATACATCTGCAACTTTAGCAATGAGAGCCTTAAATTGCCAGTTTCACATGCTAAAATATCAGCAATTTTTGATGTCTCAGTTGAAACAAAAGATGCTTCCAGATTTAGATCCTCCTAATTTTAACGAAATGCAGGATTTATTTCATGCAGCTGAACAAGTGGGAAAACATACTTTGCAATGTGGGTTTGATTCTTTAGAGGCCTCCTGTAGAGTAGCAATTACAGGCTCTGTCATTGGAAGGCATGCTTGGTTAAAGGAACATAAATTACCAGATCATGTTAAGGCAAAATTATTGGACGCACCTTTGCAGCGGGATGTGTTTGGAGTTAAGGCAGAGGAGGTATTAAAGAAATATGGAGGATAAGGCAAAATCCATGCAAACGGTGAAGGATTTCTTACGGGTTCAGCCTCCTCGTTTTAGCAGAAATTGGCCAACAAAGAATTGGTCCTTTCCAATCAGACAGACCTCAAAGAGGCGGATACAGACGTCCAAGAGGTAGAGGTCAAGCACAAGGTCCTTAAGGCCTCGACAATGGGGTACACCAGGCCAGAAAGAAGGGGAAGACAGGCCACGACCTTATAAAAAGCAGCCTCAGTGAATTCCCACTACAACTGCCAAACAGTTCTCTCTTGGCAGCCCCCCTTAGGAGGAAAACTGGCACTTTTCTATCACAATTGGCTTTGCATCACCAAAGACAAATGGGTTCTCAACATTATATCTCAAGGTTACAGTTTCCAATTTCACACTTTGCCAAGGTTAAAAAGAATGCCAAATCTGCCACCAAATCAATGGGCAGAGGCTCAAAAACAAATTACAGCACTCATGAACATGAGAGCTATTCAACAGGTACCATCACAGGAGCAAGGCCAATGATTTTATTCAAGACACTTTCTGGTTCCCAGAAAGGACAAAGCCTGGAGACCCATTCTGGATCTTTCTTCTTTGAACACTTACCTGGATGTTCCGAAATTCAAAATGTTGACACTACAGCAGCTTCTTCCCATGCTGGGCAAGAAAGCTTGGCTCGTGACTTTGGACCTCAAGGAGGCATACCTGCATGTTCCTATCAGACAAAACTGCAAAAGATACCTCAGATTTCTAGGTGGTTCAATGCACTATCAATTCTCTGCACTGCCCCTTGGCTTATCTACTGTACCCAGGGTCTTCACAAAGTGCCTGGCACCAGTAATTGCATTTTTCAGACAAAAAGGAATGCAAATTTATCCATACCTGGACGACTGCCTGATTCAAGCAGAGAGCAAGGACATTCTTCTAAAGCATCTGGTGTTCGTAAAAAAGTTAAGTTGCCTGGGGTACACAGTAAACGAAATAAAATCTAAACTAGTGCCCTCACAACAGATAATATTCCTGGGTGCCAGCTTGAACATAACGGCCCAGATGGCTTATCTCACGCCAGACAAGCAAGGACAACTGACTCAATACTTTCAATTGATGGCAACAAAGACCCAACTCCCTGCAAGAAAAATTCTGCAGGCCTTGGGCTACATGGCATCTTGCATACTACTAATTCCATATGCGACACTGCATATGCGGAAACTACAGTGGTACCTAAAGAGTGTATGGTCTCAACACTGTCAAAGTTTAGAAACAGTTATACCACTAATTCCTTGCCTTCAACAGGAGTTTTGCTGGTGGGCTCAAGCTGGTCACCTCAACAAGGGACAGCCTTTTACTCAACCCAAAGCCAGGCAAACACTGACAACAGATGCATCTGATTATGCCTGGGGAGCACATGTGGTAGGAAAATGTATTCAGGGCGAGTGGCCCACAGAGCAAAGGCATCTTCACATCAATCAATAAAAGATGCTAGCTGTACAAAATGCACTTATAGCTTTCAAGGACATGCTGCATCCAGGACAACTACTACTACTAAAGACAGACAACACCACAGTTATGTGGTACATAAACAAGCAAGGGGGCACGCATTCCTACCCCCTCTGCAGACAAACCATGACCTTGTGGAACACAGCTCTAGACTACCAAGTTCATCTGCAAACACAATTCCAGCCAGGAAAGAAAAACACACTGGCAGACAACCTAAGCAGAAACATCATGGATCCCCACGAATGGGAATTAAATCCACAAGTATTCAGAATGATAACACACAAATGGTGGAGCCCGGACATAGATCTGTTTGCATCCCCAAAGAACTGCCAGCTACAGAAATTCTGCACAAGGAGTTGCCGTCCACAAGCATGAAAAGTGGATGCCCTCTCATTCAGCCTGAAAAACCTACAAGTATACGCTTTCCCTCCTTTACCTCTCCTTCCAAAGGTACTCCTGAAAGCCAGGCAAGAAGAGCCAAAGATGATCCTGATTGCACCAGATTGGCCACGCCAGCACTGGTACCCAATCTTAAAGAACTTAACACAAGAACCACCCTGGATTTTGCTTCAAATCCCACATTTGCTGACACAGCACAACAATCAGATACTTCGCAGCCAGCTAAAGACCTTAAACCTAGCTGCATGGAAAATACCTTAGTCAAGCAAGCAATGCCTCTCTCCAAAGCTGTTATGGATGTCATTCTGGAGGCCAGAAGGCCTAGCACCAGGAAAGCCTACTCGGATAAATGGAAAAGATTCTGTGCCTGGAACCAGGCGCACAGCCTTGACCCTCTTGTCCCAAACATTCCTCAGATACTTCAATATTTAACTGAGATGCTGGACAAGGGCCTCTCCTTCTCATCAGTCAAGATCCATGCCGCAGCCATTTCTGCTCATTACAACACGGATCCACCACTTTTTTTAATCCTTTGCTCAAACAGTACCTCAGAGGGGCTAAAAACATAAGACCGCCCCGTAGAGCACCTACCCCAACTTGGGACCTAAACTTTGTTTTGGAAAAATTAACTTTACCTCCTTTTGAGCCAGCTAACACAGCAGAATTAAAATACGTATCTTGGAAAACTGCTCTGCTACTGGCAATAATATCAGCATGAAGAGTTTCAGAATTACAGGCACTAATGGCAGTGGAACCTTTCTTCATTTTCCACCAGGACAGGGTGTCTTTAAGAACTAACCCTACGTTTATGCCAAAGGTGGTATCAAGTGTGGCTCTAAACCAAACTATTCATTTGCCAACTTTCTATCCAAAACCACAGAATAAGGGGGAGAAACTACTACATTCTTTGGACATTCACAGGCAGTTATGCTTCTACTTGGACAAAACCAAAGCTTTCAGAAAATCTGAGCAATTATTGGTAGCATATGCTGTAGGAGCACAGGGCAAAGCTATCTCAAAGCAGAGGATTTCAAAATGGATAGGACATTGCGTACGTTTCTGCTATTCTCACCATGGGAAACCTTTACATAGCAGCATTAGATCTCACTCCACCAGGGCAACAGCCACTTCAACTGCCTACCTCAGAGGAGTACCTACCAAGGATATTTTGGAAGCAGCAACATGGAGTTCTGTGCATACCTCCACCAAGCATTACCATTTGCCTTTATACTCCAAATCCAGAGCTGGCTTCGCCACTGCTGTGCTGCAGGGCCTTATAGCCACCCCTATGCCTTATAGAACCAGCCTCCCTACCTCAGCTTTGGGATTCCACCCAAGTGTAATGACTGCAGCAGTGTAACACGATGAACATAGTACAGTTTTGTACCTACCATAAATGTAGATGTTAGAGTGTAAACACTGCTGCAGTCCAGGTTACCCTCCCTCCTGCCCCTCCTTACTTGCTGGTACGTACCTATGCCTTCTACCCTGTACTACCTATGGGGAGTATTTGCTGGTAATTGAAAGTTGTTTGCTTTTCTTATGTTTGTTTTATTAGCAATTTGAATTGCCTACCTATTTGGGGGCACCTGACATCTGGGGCAAGAAAAACTGAAGAAAATGGCGTCGGCTGCATCTTGTATACCCCTGTCGCACTGATGTTAGGGAGGAGGCGACAGCAACCGACGCCGGACCAAGACTTTGGAACTCAGGCCGACTGGGGAACCGCCTGACGGCAGGATAACCCAAGTGTAATGACTGCAGCAGTGTTTAAAATCGAACATCTACATTTATGGTAGGTACAAAACTGTACTTTTTTCTGCCAGTGTCCATAACCATGAATGTTCTTTGGTTTTCATACTGCTTTGATAGAAGGCATATTTTAGGGGTGTTCACCTTGCTCTGCTAAAAGCAGTGTTTCTGAGTTGCAGGCATTTATTTACAGTGTACCTTGTGCAGCCTTTCGCATTGGTTGGGTAATGCTAAGAATTTAATAGGTTTTCTTGGCTAAAGTAGTTGGTGCCTTTGCTACTTTTCATCTATAGTAGGAATTTCATTTTTTTGTGTTTATTGACTTTGTAAGTAAGCTGTTCATAGTGGACCCTTTTCAGCCATGACCTGGGACAGCTGGAAATGATATGTATGCAAAGATGTTCTTCGTTCCCCATTGCTGCAGTCCTAACTATTGGGGTATAGTCCGCATCCAGTCGGCCCGAATACCAGAGTATAAGGCTGACGTCGGTCAGGGCGCATTAGACTGACGTCAGTACGTCAGGGTACTAATGCGCATGACCGACGTCATATCCTCAGTCTTTTTTGCCGCATGATCCGATGCAGAAGCAATTTTGCGAGTGCAGGTTGGCGTTCTGAAATACTTCCGAAACCGGAGTTTCAGACCGAAACAGAGTTGGCTAAGTACCCCGTTGGGGAACATTAAGGTTTGTCCTTCTCTTCCATTAAGATTCATGCTGCAGCAATTTCAGCTCACTATGATTGTGACCCACCATTGTTTTCGCATCCTTTGTTCAAGCAGTTTCTTAGAGGGGCAAAGAATATAAGACCCCCACGTAGAGCTCCTACTCCTGCTTGGGATCTCAATTTTGTGTTGGAAAAACTTACTCTACAACCTTTTGAGCCTGCGGCTACTGCTGAATTGAAATATTTGTCATGGAAGACTGCTTTTCTGTTAGCTATTACTTCTGCAAGAAGGGTGTCTGAGTTGCAGGCCCTTATGGCAGTAGAGCCATTTTTGATTTTCCATAAGGATAGGGTATCATTACGTACTAATCCTTCCTTTATGCCTAAGGTGGTTTCTAGTGTGGCTTTAAACCAAACTATTCATTTGCCTACTTTTTATGCAGACCCCCAAAATAAAGGGGAAAAGATTTTGCACACTTTAGATGTACACAGGCAATTGCGTTATTATTTAAGCAGGACTAAGGATTTTAGGCAGTCTCAGCAGTTGTTTGTTTCTTTTGCTTTGAGTTCACAGGGCAAGCCTGTGTCAAAACAAACTATTTCTAGGTGGATTGGCTTTTGCATTGCATTTTGTTATTCCCATCATGGCAAGGAGATTCCAGCTGGGATTAGGCCTTATTCCACTAGGGCTACTGCCACTTCAACAGCATTTCTAAGGGAGGTGGCAACTAAGGATATTTTGGAAGCAGCTACTTGGAGTTCAGTGCATACTTTCTCTAAGCATTATCACCTTCCTATCTACTCTAAGTCTAGGGCTGGTTTTGCCACAGCTGTTTTGCAAGGCATGTTGTCAGCTCCTGCTTCTTTATGATTTGCCAGCCTCCCTTACCTCTGCTTTGGGATTCTACCCAATAGTTAGGACTGCAGCAATGGGGAGCGAAGAACATAGTACAGTTTTGTACCTACCATAAATGTAGATGTTCGAGGATCCCATTGCTGCAGTCCAATTTCTCCTCCTTCCCTCTGTCTTTAGGGGTGGTTGTGTAGGTGAGGTTACATGCTAAATTTTTTGTATATATTCTTGTATATATTGTACATATTTTTGGTGCAGGTATTTTGGGCCTTGTCTTTTTAGGGTCTTCTGACATCTGGGGCAAGAAAAGACTGAGGATATGACGTCGGTCATGCGCATTAGTACCCTGACGTACTGACGTCAGTCTAATGCGCCCTGACCGACGTCAGCCTTATACTCTGGTATTCGGGCCGACTGGATGCGGACTATACCCCAATAGTTAGGACTGCAGCAATGGGATCCTCGAACATCTACATTTATGGTAGGTACAAAACTGTACTTTTAGGGTAACCAGTCAACCAGCATGATGTTCTTCGTGTTTCACTGTTGCAGTCATTACATTTGGGTAATCTGCTGGCAGGTTGCCCTCAGTTGGCCTGATTAACAAAGTCTTGGGTCCTGCGTCGGTTACTGTCCCTTCTTCCATGACGTCAGGGGTATAAAACATGCAGCTGATGCCATTACATCAGTCTCTTGCTGTGCGGTGCCCAAAGCAGAAGCAGTTCACAAGTGCCGGTTGGCCGACTCCTGAAATTTTTGTTTTCGAGTTTCAGAACCAAAGTCTTCAACTTAAAGATAAGTACCCCGTTAGGGAAACTTTTTCTTGCTCCTTTCCGATGTCAGTAAAAGTTAATAATTGCATTACTTGTGGAAAGCAAATACCTCTCAAAGATTTTCATTTGTACTGTATTCCTTGCCTAGGCCCTGACCAAGACCTACCTTGCTGTCGGTTTTGTGCTTTAATCAGCGCACTCTCTCTCATCAGTACATTTTTGCCTGTAAATATTTCGGTTTAATTATCCAGAAATGATGTTGGTTAGCCATCAGACTACCGGAATTCCGAAAAAACGCAAAGATAAAAGATAAAGATAGACAGAGACAGACAGAGGTCCAAAACTGCCGATGACTCTTCTATGCCAGTCGCCAGTTCGCCTGTACTCAGTGAGGCGCTTTCCAGCCCCTGATGGCCGCTACTTCTGACTCGCAGGCCTCTACTGAGACCCATTCGGAGTCCGGTTTGCCATGAGATGCTTCACCTATAGAACCCACAAATGTCTCTATCTTGGATGGGTCTGGAGCCGCTGTGCAGGCACCAGCTTCTGAGGGTGTATTCAGGCCCTATAGACTTGCATATTAAACCGACTCCACCTTCAATACTAAGGCCTAAATCTCTATCTGTCTTAAAAAACCGACGCCCAGGCCACATGTTCAGGCCCGTATGCCTAAAAAACAAATGATCAAAATGGCTGAAGATCTAATTACTCTAATCGGGTAGTCAACACCCCCTCCTGTCCAAGAGGCCTAGGGCTGAGCTTGACTATGAATCTTCTGATCAGGACGGTTTCTTCGGACTCTTCTAATGACATGGATTTGTCCATACCTACTTATGAGGATTCTCATGCAGAGGATTCCATTCCCTCTGCTTCTCCCCCTGTGGACTTTTCTTTTTGGGAAACTTTACATACCTTATGGGAGCATTTCCACTGGGAAAGTCAGGTTTTTTCTGATTCAAAAAAGAGGCTTAGGGATTTCCTTCTATCTCAGCATAGGCCTTTGGCTATATCTCCTGTACTAGACCTTGTTGATGGTGTTTTTGGAAGCCAGTATGGCCCCTGATTCCCTGCCTCCGGCTCCTAGTAAACCTGACCGATACTACCGTGTTCCTGAGTCCCACAAGTTCCTTTTCAAAAATCCTGTTGCAGATCCAGAAACCATTTCTCAAGGGCCCAAGGGCATTAAGGCTTCTACTACTAAAAATCCTACCCCTTCTGACTCCAGGGCACTGGATAGATGGGGTAAAAAGTTTATACTTCTGCAACCTTGGCAATCAGGGCTTTAAACTGCCAGTTTCGTATGTTAAAATATCAACAGCATATTATTGGACTGCTTAAACAGAAAATGATCATTTCTGACTGTGTGGGAAAGTAAAGATTTACAGGAGTTATTGCATTCTGCTGAACAAGTTGGAAAACATACTGTGGTTTTGATTCTTTAGAGGCCTCTTGCAGGGCTGCTGTTACTGGGTCTGTGCTTAGAAGGCGTGCTTGGCTTAAGGAGCAATTTCTGCCTGATCATGTTAAAGTGAAATTGTTGGATGTTCCTTTAAATCAGGTCTGCCTGTTTGGCAATAAGGCTGAAGAAGTTCTAAAAAAGATGCAAACTGTAAAAGATTTCTTACACGTGCAACCTCCAGATTTAGTAGGCATTGGCCTACTAAGAATTGGTCCTTTCCAACTCCTTCCAGATCCTCTCAAGCCAAACCCAGACACACCAAAAGCACCAGGTTTCAGTCCCAGGGGACTCTCAGAACTAAGCAATGGGAGGGTCTCCACTACAAAATCTGGAAATAGCAAGACTCCCCACTATGGTAAACAGTCTCAGTGACTTTCCTTTAAAATTACCAGGCACTTAACTTTTAGCCGCCCCTTTGGGAGGAAAGATTGCTCTTCATGCAAAAAACTGGGAACTCGTAACCCAGGACAAACTGGTTTTAAATAGTGTCCCATGGATACAGATTTCATTTCCACACGTTGCCAACATGAAACGGGTGGCCAGACCTGCCCCCAAATCAGTGGGCAGAGGCTCAAAAACAAGTACTTTCCCTATTAAACATGGGGGCTATTCTACCGGTACCAGAAGAGGAAAAGGGACAATGTTTCTATTCCAGGCTTTTCCTGGTATCCAGAAAAGACAAATCATGGCGTCCAGTTCTGGACCTGTCTACTCTAAACACCTTTCTGGACATTCCAAAATTCAAGATGCTGACTCTTCAGCAGTTGCTTCCTAAGCCTGATTGGCAACTCTAGATTTAAAAGAAGCATACCTGCACATCCCAATCAGGGAATCTTGCAGAAGATACCTACGCTTCAAAGCAGGTTACTTGCATCATCAGTTCTCTGCACTTCCCTTTATGAATACCCTGGGCGCAGTAGACAAGCCAAAGTGCCTGGCTCCAGTGATAGCATTTTGCAGGTAAAGAAATATTCAAATCTATCCATACCTGGACGACTGTCTAATTCAGGCAGAAAACCAGGGCATACTTCGAAATCATCTGGCGTTTGAAAAAAAAAAAAAAAAGTTCTAACTTGTCTAGGTACACCATAAATGAAAAGAAATCACACCTGGTACCCTGTCAACAGATAATATTCCTGGATGCAGGCTTGAATATAGCTGCCCAGATGGCTTACCTCACGCCAAAGAAGCAAATTCATTTGGTAACTTACTTCAAACAAGTGGCCATAAAAACCCTGCTATCTGCAAGACAAATACTGCAAGCCTTGGGGTTCATGGCCTCCTGCATTCTTCTAATTCTATATGCAAGACTGCATATGAGGAAACTACAGTGGTATCTAAAAAGTCTATGGAGTCAACATTGTCACAGCCTGGAAACAAGGATTCCTATCATACCTTGCTTACGCCTGGAGTTCCTATGGTGGGCAGAGGCCTGCCACCAAAACTAGGGACTGCCATTCACACTATCTCCTGCCACCCAAACCATAACTGCAGATGCATCAGAATATGCATGGGGGGCTTACCTGGCAGGGAAGTGCATTCAGGGCAAATGGAACCCAAATCAAATGCACCTACATATAAATCAAAAAGAAATGTTAGCAGTACAGAATGCTCTGACAGCCTTCAAGGACCACATTCTTCCAGGACAACTAACTGTAAAGATGGACAACACCACGGTTATGTGGTACATAGGCAAGGGGGTACACATTCTTGCCCAGTCTGCAGACTAGCCATGGCATTGTGGAACACAGCCTTGAGCTATCAGGTGCACCTACAAGCTCAATTCCTGCCAGGAAAATTTAAATACACTGGCAGATGGACGAAGCAGAAACCTCATGGACCCACGCGAGTGGAAACTGGAACCAAGGATTTTCAATATGTTGACAAACAAATGGGGGAGCCCAGATATAGACCTTTTTGCCTCTCCCCAGAACTACCAATTGGACAAATTTTGCACAAGGACTCACCACAAACAAGCCGGGAAAGTGGATGCTCTGTCCTTCAGCTGGAAAACCTATCGGTTTATGCCCCCCCCCACCTCTGCTCTCCAAAGTACTACTAAAAATCAAATGGGACAAACCAAGAATGATTTTGATTGTTCCACATTGGCCACGCCAACACTGGTAGCCCCTCCTGTGCAGTGTGTCACGGTTATCTCCATGGCACCTGCCTCCGACTCCTTCCCTGCTGTCTCAGCAGGAGAAGCAGATTCTGCACCCTCAGCTGCCAACACTGAACCTTGTAGCCTGGCTAATTACTTAATCTCTCCTTTACCATCTCTCAGCAAACCTGTGATGGATATCATCTTAGTGGCAAGAAGACCTAGTCCTAGAAAATCTTATGCTGAAAAATGGAGAAAATTCTGTGCCTGGAACCTATCTCAAGGGATGAGCACATCAGCGCCCAATTTACCTCAGATTTTACAATACATAACTGAGATGCTTCAGAAGGGCTTGTCTTTTTCCTCCATTAAAATCCATGCCTCAGCCATTTCAGCTCATTATAACACAGAACCTCCCCTCTTCTCTCATCCACTGCTCAAGCAGATGTTCGTGTTTAACTGTTGCAGTCATTACATTTGGGTAATCTGCTGGCAGGTTGCTCTCAAGTCGGCCTGATTAACAAAGTCTTGGGTCCTGCTTCGGTTGCTGTCCCTTCTTCCATGACATCAGGGGTATAAAACATGCAGCCGACGCTATTTTCATCCGTCTTTTTTGCCGCGCGATGCCCGAAGTATAAGCAGCTTGCAAGTGCCGGTCGGCCGACTCCCGAAATTTTCATTTTCGAGTTTCAGAACCGAAGTCTTCTAGCTAAAGCTAAGTACCCCGTTGGGGAAACTTTTTCTTGCTCCTTACCGATGTCAGTAAAAGTTAATAGTTGTATTTGTTGGAAGCAAATACCTCATAAGGACTTTCATTTGTACTGTATTCCTTGCCTAGGCTCTGATCACAACGTGCCCTGCTTTTGTTTTTGTGCTAAATTTAATCAACACACTATTAAACGTCTGTATATTTTTGCATCCAAATATTTTGGCTCAAGATTTAACTATCCAGAAATGTCGTCGGTCAGCAATCCGTCTACCGGAATACACAAAAAGCGCAAAGAAAAAGACAGACCGTCGAGGTCCAAAACCAATGATGAAGCTTCTCATAAGCCAGTCGCCGGTTCGCCAGTACTCAGTGAGGCGCTTTCGCAGCCCCTGATACCTGTTGCTTTTGATTCGCAGGCCTCTACTGAGACCCATTCGGAGTACAGTATGCCGTGAGACACTTTAAGAATTGAACCCGTGGAAGTCTCTACCTTAGATGAGGCCGGAGCCGCTGAGCAGGCACTGGCTTCTGAGGGTATTTTCAGGCCTAAAGATTTGTATATTAAACTGACCCCAGCTTCAAAACCTAGGCCAAAATCGGCTTCTAGGTCTAAAAAATGACGCTTGGGCCACGTGCACAGGCCCCTATGCCTAAAAAACAAATGATCAAAATGGCTGAGAGTTTAATTATCTTGATCAGGGGTTCCCATCCCCCTCCTGTTTAGAGGCCTAGGCAAGGCACTGACTATGAATCATCATATCAGGTTTCTATTTCTTCTGATTCCTCTTCTGATCAGGAATTATCTATTCCACCTTATGAGGACTCTGCAGAAGAATCCATCCCTTCTGCTTTTCCTCCTGAGGATTTTTCTTTTGGAGAAACTTTGCATTCCTTAAGGGAACACTTACATTTGGAGAATCAGGATTTCTCAGAATCTAAAAAGAGGCTTAGGGATTTACTTCTACTTCCTCAGCATAGGCCTTTGGCTGTACCTCCTGTTCTAGACATTGTTGATGTTTTCTCAAAATCCAGCATGGCTCCTGATTCCCTGCCTCCGGCTCCTAGTAAGCCAGACAGATATTAAAGGGTTCCTGACTCCCACAAATTCCTTTTTAAAAACCCTACTGCTGACCCTGAAACCATTTCTCAGGGTCCTAAGGGCGTTAAGACCTCTACTGCTAAAAATCCTACCCTTTCTGATAGAGGCTCCAGGGCGCTGGATAGATGGGGTAAGAAGGTTTACACGTCTGCAACCTTGGCAATCAGGGCTTTAAACTGTCAATTTCATATGCTTAAATAGCAGCATGTCATGGGCTTAAAAAGAAAATTGTTGATTTCTGACTGTGGAAAATAGAGTTGCAGGAATTATTGCATTCAGTTGAACAAGTTGGAAAGCGTACTTTGCAGTGTGGTTTTGATTCCTTGGAGGCCTCTTGCAGGGCCGCTGTAACTGGATCTGTGATAAGAAGGCATGCTTGGCTCAAGGAGCAAAATCTGCCTGATCATGTAAAAGCAAAATTGTTGGATGCTCCTTTACAACAGGACAGTCTGTTTGGTAATAAGGCAGAAGAAGTTTTGAAAAAGATGGAAGGTAAAGCTAAATCTATGCAAACTGTAAAAAATTTCCTACAGGTGCAGTCACCCAGGTTCAGTAGGCACTGGCCTACTAAGAAATTGTTCTTCCCAGTACCTACCAGAGCCGCTCAGGTCAAACCCAGACACTCCAAAGGCTCCAGGTTTCAGTCACAAGGAACTTGCAGAACAAAACAATGGGGTGCCTCAACCTCCAAATCTGGAAGTAACAAGGCACCTCCCTACGGTTAACAGTTTCCATGACTTTCCTCTGCCATCTCCAAGCACTTATATTTTGGCAGCCCCTTTGGGGGGAAAACTGCCACTTCATACACGAAATTGGCATCTAATTACCCAGGACAAGTGGGTTTTAAATGTAGTATCCCAGGGATACAGATTTAATTTCCACACGTTGCCAATCCCAAACGGATGGCCAGGTCTGTCGCCAAATCAGTGGGCAGAGGCCCTGAAACAAGTTATGTCCCTCATGAATATGGGGGCTGTTCAACCAGTACCTGAAAAGGAAAAGGGACAAGGTTTTTATTCGACATTTCCTGTTACCCAGAAAAGACAAATCATGGCGTCCAATTCTGGACTTATCCATTCTAAATACATTTCTGGACATTCCAAAATTCAAGATGCTGACTCTACAACAGTTACTGCCTATGCTAGGCAAGGATGCCTGGTTGGTAACTCTAGACTTAAGAGGCTTACCTGCATATCCCAGTCAGGGAATCTTGCAGAAGATACCTCCGCTTCAAAGCAGGCTATTTGCATTACCAGTTCTCTGCACTGCCCTTTGGCTTATCTACTGCTCCCATGGTCTTCACAAAGTGCCTGGCACTAGTAATTGCATTTTGCAGACAAACATTCAAATTTATTCTTACCTGGACGATTGTCTAATTCAGGCAGAAAACAAGGACACACTTCTACAGCATCTGGCGTTTGTAAAAAAAAAAAGCTTGTCTAGGGTACACCATAAACGAAAAGAAATCACAACTGGTACCCTCTCAAATAGTTACATTCCTGGGTGCAAGCTTGAATACAACTACCCAGATGACTTGCCTCACGCCAGAAAAACAAATTCAATTGATGACTTACTTCAAACAGGTGGCCACAAAAAACAGCTGTCTGCAAGTCAAATTCTGCAGGCCTTGGGGTTCATAGCTTCCTGCATTCAACTAATTCCATATGCAAGGCTGCATATGAGGAAACTTCAATGGTACCTAAAAAGCTTATGGAGTCAACATGGTCACAGCCTGGAAACAATGATTCCTATCATTCCTTGCCTGCAGCAAGAGTTCCTATGGTGGGCAGAGGCCTGTTACCAAAACAAGGGACTATCATTCATTCCACCCCTGCCACCCAAACCCTGACTACAAACGCATCAGATTATGCTTGGGGGGCACATCTGGCAGGGAGATGCATTCAGGGCGAATGCACCTACATATCAACCAGAAAGAGATGCTAGCTGTACAGAATGCTCTGATAGCCTTTAAGGACTATCTTCATACAGGGCAACTACTGATAAAGACGGACAACACCACAGTCATGTGGTACATAAACAAGCAGGGGGGTACCCATTCCAACCCCCTTTGCAGACTAGCCATGGCTTTATGGAACACTGCCTTGACTTACCAAATACATCTATAAGCTCAGTTCCTGCCAGGAAAGCAAAATACTCTTGCAGACGAACTAAGCAGAAATCTTATGGACCCACACAAATGGAAACTGGATCCACAAATCTTCAGCATGTTGACACGCAAATGGGGGAACCCAGACAGATCTTTTTGCCTCACCCCAAAACTATCAGTTGGACAAATTCTGCACAAGAATTCTTTACAAAAAAGCTTGGAAAGTGGATTCTCTATCCTTCAGCTGGAAAAACCTATCAGTCTATGCCTTTCCCCCCCTCTGCCTCTGCTCTCCAAGGTCTTACTAAAAGTCAGACAGGAAAAACCCCAAAATTATTCTGATTGCTCCAGACAGGCCTCACCAACACTGGTACCGACTCCTACGTAATATGTCGCACCTTCCTCCATGGTGCCTGCCTCAGACGCCTTATCTACTGTCTCAGCAGAACTGTCAAATTCTGCACACTCTGCTCCAAACTCTGAATCTTGCAGTATGGCTAATCAACTAATTTCACCAGTTGCATCTCTCTGCAAACCTGTGATGGATGTCATTTTGGAATCTAGAAGGCCTAGTACTCAAAAATCTTATGCTGATAAATGGAAAAGATTCTGTGCCTGGAACCAAGCGCAAGGAATAAACACAGCAATGCCCATTATTCCTCAAATTCTGCAATATTTAACTGAGATGCTTCACAAGGGCCTATCTTTTTCTTCCATAAAAATCCATGCCTCTGCCATTTCAGCTCATTACAACACAGAGCCTCCCATCTTTTCTAATCCTCTGCTAAAGAAGTACCTCAGAGGGGCCAAAATTTTGAGACCTCCCAGGAGAGCACCAACTCCTGCATGGGACCTCAATTTTGTGTTGGAAAAACTCACCCTACCTCCTTTTGAAACAGCTGCTACTACAGGCATAACATTTCTCTCTTGGAAGACCGCTTTTCTTTTAGCAGTCACTTCAGCTAGAAGGATTTCAGAACTACAGGCTCTCATGGCAGTGAAGCCTTTTATTATCTTTTACCCGGGCAGGGTGGCTCTCAGGACCAACCCATCCTTTATGCCTAAAGTGGTATCTAGTGTGGGTCTTAATCAGACCATTCATCTGCCAACCTTTTTCCCAAATCCACAGTAAAGGGTGAGTGGATTCTGCATTCATTGGATGCGCACAGACAACTAAGATTCTACTTAAGCAGGACAAAATCTCTCAAAATCTGAGCAGTTACTGGTGGCATTTGCTGCAGGGGCAGAGGGAAAGGCTATTTCAAAGCAGACTATTTCAAAATGGATAAGCCATTGTATTCGTTTCTGCTACATGCGCCATGGTAAACCTGTCCCCAAGGGGATCAGATCCCATTCCACCAGGGCTGCATCTACTTCTGCAGCCTTTCTCAGTGGGGTTCCTACCAGAGACATTCTAGAAGCTGCTACCTGGGGCTCAGTTCATACGTTCACCAAACATTACCATTTACTTCTCTTCTTTAAATCCAGAGCAGGCTTTGCCACTGCTGTCCTGCAGGGCCTTATAGCTGCTCCTAATGCTGTATAATTCCATCCTCCCAACCATAGCTTTGGGATTCTACCCAAATGTAAGGACTGCAACAGTGAAACATGAACATAGTACCGTTGTGTACACTTAACACAAATGTAGATGTTCGAGTGTATTCACTGTTGCAGTCCTGGTTACCCACCCGCCTCTCTCTCTCTCTTGACTGCAACAGTGAATACACTCCAACATCTACATTTATGGTAAGTGTACACAACTGTACTTTTTGATTCTTTAGAGGCCTCTTGCAGGGCTGCTGTTACTGGGTTTGTGCTTAGAAGGCATGCTTGGCTTAAGGAGCAATCTCTGCCTGATCATGTTAAAGGAAAATTGTTGGATGCTGCTTTGCATCAGGACCATCTGTTTGGCAATAAGGCTAAATAAGCTCTAAAACAGATGGAAGCTAAAGCTAAATCTGTGCAAACTGTGAAAGATTTCTTACAAGTGCAACCTCCAAGAATTTAGTAGGCATGGGCCTACTAAGAACTGGTCCTTTCCAGCTCCTTCCAGATCCACTAAAGCCAAACCCAGACACTCCAAAAGCACGAGGTTTCAGTCCCAAGGGACTCTCAGAACTAAACAATGGGGTGCTTCCACTTCCAAAATTGGAAATAACAAGACACCCCCCTGTGGTAAAAAGTCTCAATGACTTTCCTTTAAAATTACCAAGCACTTACCTCTCAGCCGCCCCTTTGGGGGGAAAACTGGCTCTTCATGCAAAAAAACTGGCAACTTATAACCCAGGACAAATGGGTTTTAAGTAGTGTCCCAGGGATACAGATTTCATTTACACACACTGCCAACTCCAAACAGGTGGCCAGACCTGCCCCCAAGTCTGTGGGCAGAGGCTCAGAAACAAGTACTTTCCCTCCTAAACATGTGGGCTATTCAACCAGTACCAGAAGAGGAAAAGGTTTCCATTCCAGACTTTTCCTGGTACCCAGAAAAGACAAATCATGGCATCCAATTCTAGACCTGTCTACTCTAAACACCTTTCTGGACATTCCAAAATTCAAGATGTTGATTCTTCACCAGTTACTTCTTATGCTAGGCAAGGATGCCTGGTTGACAACTCTAGATTTAAGAGGCTTACCTGCATATCCCAATCAGGGGATCTTGCAGAAAATACCTGTGCATCAAAGCAGGCTACTTGCATTATCAGTTCTCTGCACTGCTCTTTGGCTTGTCTACTGTGCCCAGGGTATTCACAAAGTGCCTGGCTCCAGTAATTGCATTTTGCAGGCAAAGAAATATTCAAATATATCCATACCTGGACGATTGTCTAATTCAGGCAGAAAACCAGGCCATACTTTTAAAACATCTGGCGTTTGTAAAAAGGGTTCTAACTTGCCTAGGGTACACCATAAATGAAAAGAAATCACAACTGGTACCCTCTCAAAAAGTTACATTCCTGAGTGCAAGCTTGAATACAACTGCCCAGATGGCTTTCCTCACACCAGAAAAGCAAATTCATTTGGTGACTTACTTCAAACAGGTGGCCACAAAAACCCTGCTATCTGCAAGACTAATACTGCAAGCCTTGGAGTTCATGGCCTCCTGCATTCTTCTAATTCCATGTGCAAGACTGCATATGAGGAAACTTCAGTGGTACTTAAAAAGTTTATGGAGTCAACATTGTCACAGCCTGGAAACAATGATTCCTATCATACCTTGCCTATGCCTGGAGTTCCTATGGTGGGTAGAGGCCTGTCACCAAAACAAGGGACTACCATTCACACCACCCCCTGCCACCCAAGCCCCAACTACAAACGCATCAGACTATGCATGGGGGCTCATCTGGTAGGGAAGTGCATTCAGGGCAAATGGAGCCCAAATCAAATGGATCTACATATCAGTCAGAGAAATGCTAGCTGTACAGAATGCTCTGACAGCCTTCAAGGATTACCTTCATCCAGGACAACAACTGGTAAAGACAGGCAGCACCACATTTATGTGGTACATAAACAAGCAGGGGGTACACATTCCTAGCCCCTCTGCAGACTAGCCATGGCATTGTGGAATATGGCCTTGAGCTACCAAGTACAACTACAAGCTCAATTCTTGCCAGGAAAGCTGAATATTCTGGCAGATGAACTAAGCAGAAATCTCATCGAACCACACAAATGGAAACTGGAACCATGGATTTTCAATATGTTGACAAGCAAATTGGGGAGCCCAGACCTAGATCTTTTTGCCTCACCCCAGAAGTACCCATTGAACAAATTTTGCAGAAGAACTCACAAAATAGCCTGGAAGGTGGATGCTCTGTTCTTCAGCTGGAAAAACCTATCAGTCTATGCCTTTCCCCCTCTGCCTCTGACTTTTAGCAGAACTTTGGAGAGCAAACAGGACAAACCAAAAATGATTTTGGTTGCTCCAGACTGGCCATGCAAACACTGGTACCCACTCCTGCACAGTATGTCACAAATTTCTCCATGGCACCTGCCTCAGACACCTACCTTACTGTCTCAGCAGGAGAACCAAATCCTGCACCCTCAGCTCCCAACATTGAATTGTGCAGCTTGGCTAATCACTTAAATTCCCCCTTAGCATCCCTCAGCAAACCTGTGATGGATGTCATTTTGGAGGTGAGAAGACCTAGTACTAGAAAATCTTATGCTGACAAATGGAAAAGATTCTGTGCCTGGAATCAATCTCAAGGGATGAGCACAGAAGCGCCCAATTTACCTCAGATTTTGCAATACTTAACTGAGATGCTTCACAAGGGCCTGTCTTTCTCCTCCTTTAAAATCCCATTGGGGGGCACCTGACATCTGGGGCAAGAAAAACTGATGTAATGGCGTCAGCTGCATGTTTTATACCCATGACGACCTGACATCATTGAAGAAGGGACAGTAACCAACGCAGGACCCAAGACTTTGTTAATCAGGCCGACTGAGGGCAACCTGCAAGCAGATTACCCAAATGTAATGACTGCAACAGTGAATACACTGTACTTTTCTGTCTTTTATATAGAGAAGATTTAAATGATCACCAACTTGTAGCATCTTAATTACTTGTGCTTCGCCATGAGTCAGAATAGTGAGCAAGTCCAGCTCCAGGGACCATCATATGCCTGTAACTTAATGCACCGATGTTCATCGTGTTACCCTGCTGCAGTCATCACACTTGGGTTATCCTGCCGTCAGACGGTCCCGCAGTCGGCCCGAATTCCAAAGTCTTGGTCCGGTGTCGGTTGCTGTCGCTTCTTCCCTGACGTCAGTGCTCCAGGGGTATACAAGAGGCATCCGACGCCATTTTCTCCAGTCTTTCTTGCCGCGCGGTGCCCGAAGCAGTTCGCAAGTGCCGGTCGGCCGACACCTGAGATTTTCGAATCGAGTTTCAGTCCGAAGTCTTCAAAGCGAAGTACCCTGTTGGGGAACCTTTTCTTGCCTCAGTCCGATGTCAGAAAAAGTTAACAATTGCATTTCTTGTGGGAAGCAAATATCTCATAAGGACTTTCATTCTTTTTGTATACCTTGCCTAGGCCCAGACCACGACGTCACTGGTTGTCGGTTTTGTGCTAGGTTCAATAAGCGAACTATAAAGCGACGCTTTGATTTCGCACGTCACTACGGTAGGAAATTTAATTACACTATGCCATCGGAGCAACCGACTACCGGCGTGCATAAAAAACGCAAAGATAAAGAAAGGCAGCCTAGATCCAAGCCAGACTCCGAGACCTCGGCTGGGCCGGTCGCAGGTTCCCCGGTTTTCAGTGAGGCACCTACGCAGCCCCTGGCTACCACTGAATTGGATCCCCAGACCGCTTCGGATTCTCCAGCAGAGAGTTCTAGGCCGACACAGCCATTTTCTTTAGGCCCTACCGATGACATTGCAGTAGGAGAAGCCGGTGCTGTAGAAACGCCTTCGGTTTCTGGAGGGGTCTTCAGACCGACTTCTCTCACCATAAAATCATATGCTAAGCTTAAGACTCCTCTAAAACCAAAAAAGACTACGCTTCAGTCTCCAGGTCAAGGCCCTATGCCTAAGAAACAGATGTTTGATCTTTGATCAGGGGTTCCCAACCCCCCCCTGACAAAAGGCCTAGACAAGAGGAGGATTATGCCTCCTCTGATCAAGTGTCGGTTTCCTCAGGCTCCTCTGAGGAACAGGATTACTCCTTTCCCCCTTATGAAGATTCTGATGCTGAAGACTCCATTCCCTCAACTTCTCCCCCTGAAGATTATTCCTTTGGGGAAACCTTACATACCATGAGGGAACATTTCCACTGGGAAGGTCAGGACTACTCCGACTCAAAGAAAAGGCTCAGAGAGTTTCTTTTACTCCCCCAGCACAGGCCACTTGGTATCCCCCCAGTTTTAGACATTGTGGATGATGTTTTCTTAGAATCTAGTCTAAATCCAGATTCTCTGCCTCCTGCTCCAGCCAAACCAGTTAGATACTATAGAGTGCCTGACTCACACAAATTCCTATACAAACGCCCTGTTGCTGATCCAGAGGCAATCTCCCAGGGTCCCAAAGGGGCTAAGGCTTCTATGGCTAAAAATCCTGTACCCTCTGAAAGGGACTCCAGAGCACTAGATAGGTGGGGGAAGAAGGTTTACACCTCAGCTACTCTAGCTATGAGAGCACTAAATTGTCAATTTCACATGCTTAAATACCAGCAATTCCTAATGTCTCAAAACAAAAGATGGGCACGCACCCTCAACAGTCTGAATTCAAGGAAATGCAGGATCTGTTGCATGCAGCTGAACAGGTGGGCAAACATACTTTACAATGTGGTTTTGATGCCTTGGAAGCTTCCTCTAGAGCAGCTGTTACTGGGTCTGTTATACGTAGGCATGCTTGGTTAAAGGAACAATCTCTGCCTGATCATGTTAAAGAAAAGTTACTAGATGCACCCTTACAGCAGGATATCTTATCTGGGGTTAAAGCAGAGGAGGTTTTAAAGAAAATGGAGGATAAGGCAAAATCTATGCAGACGGTCAAAGATTTCTTACAGGTACAGCCCCCACGCTTCAGCAGAAATTGGCCAACAAAAAATTGGTCCTGTCCAGCTTCTGACAGAACACAGAGGGGTAAATACAGGCGCCCAAGGGGCAGAGGACAAGCGCAAATCCCTTACAAACCTCGCCAATGGGGCACTGCAACACAGAAGGGAGGAGAAGACAGGTCCCAAACTACTAGAAGGCAAACACAATGACTTAAACCTCAAATTGCCAAGCAAAACTCACTTGGCAGCTCCCTTGGGAGGAAAATTAGCACTTTTTGCAGATAACTGGCGCATCGTCACAAAGGACAATTGGGTCCTAGACATTACCTCACAAGGATACAGATTCCATTTCCACACCTTGCCAAGGATAAAAGGAATGCCAAACCTGCCACAAAATCAATGGGCAGAGGCACAAAAACAAATTACAGCTCTCATGGACATGAGAGCCATTCAACTGGTACCTACACAGGAGCAAGGCCAAGGATTTTACTCAAGGCTCTTTCTAGTCCCCAGAAAGGACAAAGCTTGGAGACCCATTCTGGACCTTTCAATTTTAAACACCGTCTTGCAAGTACCCAAATTCAAGATGCTAACACTACAGCAGCTTCTTCCCATGTTGGGCAAGAAAGCTTGGCTAGTAACGTTGGACCTCAAGGAGGCATACCTGCATGTCCCTATCAGACATAATTGCAGAAGATACCTCAGTTTCATTGCAGGTTCAATCCATTACCAATTCTCTGCACTGCCCTTTGGCTTATCTACTGCGCCCAGGGTCTTCACAAAATGCCTGGCACCAGTAATTGCATACTGCAGACAAAGAGGAATTCAAATATACCCATACCTGGACGACTGCCTCATCCAAGCAGAAAGCAAGGACATTCTCTTACAACACCTAGCTTTTGTAAAACATCTTCTAAGTTGCCTAGGGTACACAGTAAACAAAAAGAAATCAAAACTAGTGCCCTCACAAAATAATGATATTCCTGGGTGCCACTTGAGTACAACGGCCCAGATGGCTTATCTGACAACAAACAACTACAATTAACTCAATACTTCAGAGCAATGGCAACAAAGACCCAACTCCCTGCAAGAAAAATTATGCAGGCCTTAGGCTACATGGCATGTTGCATACTACTAATACCATTTGCAAAACTGCATATGAGGAAATTACAATGGTACCTAAAAAGTGTATGGACTCAACACAGCCACAGCTTGGAAACAATGATACCTCTCATTCCCTGCCTTCAACAGGAGTTTCTATGGTGGTCACAGGCATGTCACCTCAACAAGGGTCAGCCTTTCACCTTACCCCCAGCCAGGCAAACTGACAACAGATGCATCGGACTATGCCTGTGGGGCACACATGGCAGGACAGTGCATTCAAGGTATATGGACTGCAGATCAAAGGAATCTGCACATCAATCAAAAAGAAATGCTAGCTGTACAAAATGCTCTGACAGCTTTCAAGGACCTCTTACATCCAGGACAGCTTATCATAAGGACAGACAACACCACAGTAATGTGGTACATAAGCAAGGGGGTACACACTCCCTACCCTCTATGCAGGCAAGCAATGACCTTGTGGAACACAGCACTGGCTTACCAAGTTCAATTACAAGCTCAATTCCTGCCAGGAAAAAAGAACACATTGGCAGACGACCTAAGCAGAAACATCATGGATCCCCATGAGTGGAAACTGGATCCACAAGTATTTGCAATGATAACTCAAAAATGGGGGCTCCTCCCAGACATAGACCTGTTTGCCAGCCCCCAAAACTATCAACTAACAAAATTTTGCACAAGGACTTTTCACCATCAAGCTTGGAAAGTGGACACACTCTCATTCAGTTGGAAAATGCTGTGACAGTATATGCCTTTCCTCCATTACCCCTTCTCACAAAGGTGCTGCTGAAAGTCAGGATGGAGAGAGCCCGAATGATACTCATTGCCCCAGACTGGCCACGCCAGCACTGGTACCCACTATTAAGGAATATGGCACAGGGCCCACCATGGATTCTGCCACAAATTACCCATCTGCTCACACAGCAAGACAATCAGATTCTACACAACCAGCTCAAAACCTTAAACTTGGCTGCATGGCAAATCACCTAAGCAACCAGCCAGCTCCTTTCTCACAAGCTGTTATGGATGTTATTCTGGAGGCCAGGAGGCCCAGCACCAGGAAAGCCTACTCAGACAAATGGAAAAGGTTTTGCGCCTGGAACCAAGCTAAAGGCCAAAATACCCTTCAGCCTGACATACCTCAGATTCTGCAATATTTAACGGAGATGTTACACAAAGGGCTTTCTTTTTCATCTATTAAAATCCACACCTCCGCTATTTCAGCTCACTACAACACGGATCCTCCCTTATTTTCACATCCACTCCTAAGGCAGTTTCTCAGAGGGGCCAAAAACATTAGGCCTCCTAAGAGAGCACAAACACCTACTTGGGACCTCAACTTTGTTCTGGAAAAACTTACGCTACCTCCTTTTGAGTCAGCTTTCTCAGCTGACTTAAAGTTTATATCATGGAAGACTGCCTTGCTGCTAGCAATTACTTCAGAGAGAAGAGTTTCAGAGCTTCAGGCACTAATGGCAGTAGAGCCTTTCCTCATTTTTCATCAAGACAGAGTTTCTCTACAAACTAACCCCTCCTTTATGCCTAAGGTGGTATCCATTGTGGCTCTAAATCAAACCATCCATTTACCCACCTTCATTTCAAATCCACAGAACAAAGGAGAAAGACTTCTGCATTCCTTGGAGATTCACAGGCAACTACGTTACTATTTTGATAAAACTAAGGTTTTCAGAAAATCTGACCTCCTTTTTGTATCCTATGCTACAGCATCACAAGGAAAGGCTATCTCAAAACAGACAATTTCCAAATGGATAGGACATTGCATACGTTTTTGCTACACCCACCATGGAAAACCAGTTCCTGCTAGCATAAGGCCCCACTCTACCAGAGCAGCAGCTACATCTACAGCCTTCCTCAGGGGGGTGCCAGCCAAGGATATTCTGGAAGCTGCAACTTGGAGTTCAGTACACACCTTCACCAAACATTACCACTTACCACTTTACTCTAAGACTAGAGCTTGCTTCGCCACTGCAGTTTTGCAGATCCTTCTAGCCTCCTCTACTCCTGTTTGACTTGACCTTCCATCCTTAGCTGTGGGATTCTACCCAAGTGTGATGACTGCAGCAGGGTAACACAATGAACATAGTACAGTTTTGTACCTACCATAAATGTAGATGTTAGAGTGTATACCCTGCTGCAGTCCAGGTTACCCTCCCTTCATCCCCTCTGACCTAACTAAGACCTTTCTATACCTTAAAATCTGTTACAACCTTTGTGGTGTATTTGCTTATAACTGGAGGGATTTTGTGTGTATGCTACACGTTTTATTATTGGTACTATCTACTGACCACCATTGGGGGGGGGCACCGGACATCTGGGGCAAGAAAAACTGAAGAAAATGGCACCTGATGCCTCTCGTATACCCCTGGCGCACTGACGTCAGGGAAGAAGCGACAGCAACCGACGCCAGACCAAGACTTTGGAGTTCGGGCCGACTGCGGGACCGCCTGACTGCAGGATAACCCAAGTGTGATGACTGCAGCAGGGTATACACTCTAACATCTACATTTATGGTAGGTACAAAACTGTACTTTACTTTTAATTGAAGATCATGTGCAATATGACGGAAAGTAATTCCACATCTACAGTATGTTTGCATCTTTTCCAAGAAGTTCCTTGGTGGTTAGTGGTTGTGCAACTGTTTTCAAACAGAAAATGTGTTTTTTTTTTTTGTGTGTGAAATTAGCAAAAAACAAAAAAAAGGGGGGGGGGCAGCTCTGCACCTAATGCTTTCACTTATAATGTTGTGTGGCTAGAAAGGTATAACTCGCTGACATGGCAGTGGCGGAAACTTCCAGTCTTGGTTTCCACAGTATTGCAGTTAAATTTTATTAAATTATTTATGCATAATCCACTTCCTTGTTATCAGTATATCTACTTTGTCAGTAGAAAAAGGGGAAGTGAGTTTGTCATTACTTAGTGTGTTTGCTTTTGGAAGTATTCTCATTTTAAAATTTAATTTGTTACACTAATGAAAACTTGCAGATGACTTTGCAAAAATTGAAGATTTTAATGCTATTAGTTTCACTGTTGACTCAGTTTTTCTCTGTAGTCACACCCTCAGAATGATGTTATGGTAGGTATTGAGCAATGATTTGCATACATTTTCAATGCATTATGGATAAGAAAAACAATTTACCACCTCAGAGGAGTAACTTGGTTGGAGGTTTCAGTTGTCAGGTGTGAATTTTCAGTGTAGGTGATCACCAGCAAGAATCATTGATGACCTTGTCTTTCTAGGAAGTACGAAGCCACCACTGATGAAATTATTGCAGACATACTGTAGCTAATACATAAGTTTAGGTATTGAGGCATTGTGGGGTCCATTCTTTCATGATATCATGGCAGGGGTATTCAGATGAGAAAATTCAGAGGGTCATCTTTATCAATAAAATAAAATATGCTTGTTTACAGCACAGATATATAATTTGCTATTTTCATAAGGGGGTTATATCCAAGTCCAAAGATTGGTTTCTTAGATTTGCTTCTGGACAAGACTTTTTAACCTGCACATCTGTTGTCTGTGAAGTCGTGCAAGAAGTGCATGTAAGGAGAGAGAGAAAATGGTCAGTTTGGACACCCAGATGGCATTAGTATTTAGGGAATACAACTGTATTACTTGAATATTAGTGTTGTTTAGGTGCCTGGTCTTTGTATTTTTTATGATGATTTGCAGACGTTTTTAATCGGACGACAGTCCAAACACCTGTAAACTCCAAGTTTGTCTTCCGTGTGCCAGAAGTGATGTTGCTCAGAGGACATGCAGATAAACCATAATTTTTTTATAAAGCAAATAACTTGCTCTAAACAAAGAATTTTTGGCAGTTTGAATTTGGCTACTAGAGCACCTGTACTATGAGAGTTGCCATAATGGATGATATTGAGTTTCCATTTCATGTGGTCTTTAAGTGCGGAGATAGAGCACCTCATTTGTTTATGGGTAGTACCTATCCTGAGTACAAAGGAGAAAGGAAAATGAAAGAGGCTATTACACAGAATTTTTGTCATTTTGAGATGTTTAGTGCAGACATCACTTTTATGCCCACATTCCCTTAGCCAACATACTGGCTGGATGTTCGGGTAGCAGGAGAGGAAAACCCAAGGATTTGGAATACTGCAACATTGTAAGGTGCTGTCTTAGATTGATGCATAAAACATAATTGAATGAAAAATACTATTTGGTTTATGGAGGGGAGTTAAGTTTTTATTTGAAACTGAATGTTGCAAAAATAAGTGGGGTAGACTTGCAAAACTACCTACAGTTACTGTAGGTACATAATTTTCTTTCCTGGATCGTTCTTTGCTCTAGGCTGCTTAACATACTTTAGTTTACTGTTAGCCCTGTTGTATGCAGCAGTTAGTGCTGGAGTCTTGGACTTGAAGGTGTCTACTTGATTGCATAGTAAATTCTAAAGTCTACCAATTCTGGATTTTACAGTTCATCTGAAAATTCAAATGTAATAAATGACTGAGTCTATTGCAAACTGAATTTTTTGAAGTCCTGTTGTAACTGTTAAATATGGAGAATTTTAAAACAATTTACACAAGTCATTGCTTCTCACAGGATGGCACAGCTGACTTTTGTTGCATTTGGTTTTCTGTCCTGTCAATGACAACTTAATATGGTTTCTGCTCTGATGTATAACTCTGTTATAGTGCATTTGGTAGCTGTTTTCAGACTGTTTTCTGCATGTTTTGGTAAGTCCAGCAGGAACCTTCTGGGAAGCATATTCTGATGCAGCATTCCCTATGCCATCATTTCTGATAGCCATATTAATTTCCCTAATGCTAACTTCGCCTTGATTTGTTAGTGTCATACTTTGTATTTAATTGCCCCTACAGATGTGCCACACAAAACAGCAGTGCAATGAATAAATGCTGGTAGACCAACAGTGGAGTTTATAATCTTTCTGGTGGGTTTACAGTACCTTTTAAGTGTGTAATAGAACTTTTAGAAATATAACAAAGTACTTGCATGTTGCCTTTTTAAAGAATACACATGTAGAAAGTGCATCTGATGCATTTCACAAGTTCACTTGTTTTAACTGAGAAACTGCAGCTGGGCATATCCCAGTTCTGGACATATGAAAACAGTGTACGAGGATGCAGATGTCCTATTTTCATGTTGCAGTATTCCAAACCCTTGGGTTTTCCTCTCTTGCTACCCAAATGTCCAGCCAGTATACAAAAGCTTCTAATCACCGCAGAGTACGTGGGACGTCTGACATTGGCTAAGGGAGTGTGGGCCATAAAAGTGATGTCTGCACATAACAGACCTCAGAACTTGTCTGCCGCCAGTCTAATGTCTGCTCTTCCTGCCTTACCGGCCATCTGATCATCTTTTCAAAGATAAGTACCCCATAGGGGACTTTTGATCTTTTGAGTCACTGCATGTGTAGTTTCATGTTATCCAGGAAGGGAAAGCGTAGATGCAGTAGTTAGATCCCCCATAAAGACACCCACGAGCTTTGCCTTTTTTGTTTAGGGTCTAAGCACGACTGCAAGTTCTGTTCTACCTGCCAGGTCTTTGTTCCAAAAATTTTGCACAGTCATCTCCACACATTGCTGATTTACCTGGAAAATCAGCACCTTAAGCACTTAGCTTTAGCTGTGGAGGGGGCTGCCTGGTCAGCCCGTTGAGCCACCAAAGAAAAAGGCCAAAGTTGCTAGGCCTGAATCCGTTGCTGCACCTCCTCCACCAGACGTGCCTCCTGTGGCTGTCAGCCTGGAGGAACGATCGGTCGCTGCCAATATGGGTACAGCAGGTACTGTTGGGGAAGCCACAGAACCCAGAACGGAAGGCACGTCCTTGGAGACAACACTGATGTTGGCTACTGACAACGAGGAAGAACTTCTGCTTGTACCGGCTGCCCAGATGGATCCCTCCACTACTACACATTAATGAACCTAGGCCCCGATACCTGCCAGGCCTTCCCTTGAAAGAAAACAGAAAACAAAGCATGATGTTCTTAGTGTTTCACTGTTGCAGTCATACCAGAGACTTGGTATTTCTGCGTTGGATGCTGTCGCTTCTTCCATGATATCAGGGGTATAAAAACAGGCTGCTGACATCAGTCTTTCTTGCCAAGGAGGAGCCCGAAGCAGAAGCAGTTCACAAGTGCCGGTCGGCCGCTACCTGTATTTTTCATTTTCAAGTTGAATAATTCTGAATTCTTCTAAAGCCAAGTACCCCTTGGAGATCCTTTTTTCTTGCTCTGTCCGATGTCAGAAAAAGTTAACAATTGTCTTGCCTGTGGAAAGCAAATACCTCACAGAGATTCTCATTCTTACTGCGTCACCTGTTTAGTCCCAGACCACAACATCCCTCGATGTTTGTTTTGTGCCTTATTTAACACCTGAACCATTCATCATCGGGCTATCTTTGTTTCTAAATTCTTTTGCTCTCTATCGCCGTATTCCGAAATGGCTTTGGTAAGCCATCCGAATACCGATCTTCCGAAAAAACGTAAAGATAAAGACAGACAGATAGCATAGGTGCAAAACTGCTGACAATGCTTCTGTTAAGCTAGTCGCCAGTCTGCCGGTACTCTGTGAGGCGCCTTTGCAGCCCCTGATGCCCGCTTCTGTGGATTCGCAGGCCTCTGCTGAGGCCCATTCGGAGTCTGGTATGCCGCGAGATGCTTCTTCGACTATGGAACCAGCGGATGTCTCTACCTTAGATGGGTCCGGAGCCGCTGTGCAGACACTGGCTTCTGAGGGAGTTTTTTGTCCAGCCGATATTTGATTCAAGCAGACTACTTCATTTTTAACCAAAACTACCAAGTTTCTTAGGCCCAGAGTGTACACTACGCCTAGAAAACCGAAGACCAAAGCACATGCTCAGGCACCCATGCCACAAAAACAAATGCTTAGAATGGCTGAAGACCTTATTATGCTGATTGGGGGAAGCCAGCCTTCCCCTGCTAAGAGACAAGGAATCCAGTCCCCTTCATTTTCTACAGACCAGGGGTCTGATCTTTCTGATTATGAAGACATGCCCTTATCCACCTATGAGGATTCAGATGCAGAGGAATCCATTCCCTCTGCCTCCTCTCAAGAGGATTTTTCTTTTGATGAAACCTTGCATACTTTGAGAGCATTTCCATTAGGAATGCCAAGCCTATCCTCAGTCCAAAAAGAGAGACTGAAAATTTTTAGAGTTGCCTCAGGACAGGCCTTTAGCCTATGAAAATTTTTAGAGTTGCCTCAGGACAGGCCTTTAGCCTATACCCCCTGTCCTGGATGTTGTGGATGATGTTTTCATGGAATCCAGTCTTAATCCAGACACTTTACCTCCGGCCCCTAGGAAACCAGACAGGTACTACAGAGTACCCGATTTTCACAAGTTTCTTTTCAAGAATCCTACTGTTGACCCAGAAATAATTTTCCAGGGACCTGAAGGTGTTAAGGCTACTACAGCCAAAAATCCTACCCCTTTGGACAGGGATTCCAGATCATTGGACAGATTGGGTAAGAAGGTATGTACCTCTGCAACTTTTGCTATCTGGACACTGAATTGCCAGTTTCACTTGCTGAAATTCCAGCAACATATTATGGAACTTACTAAACAAAAAGTGGTAATTTGTCCAGATTGTGCAAAAATAAAGAATTGCAGGAGCTTATGCACTCTGCAAACCAAGTTACTAAGCATACTTTACAGTGTGGCTTTGCCCTAGACGCATCTTGCAGGGCAGGTGTCACTGGCTCTGTACTGAGAAGACATGCTTGGTTGAAGGATCAGACCTTGCCAGATCATGTCAAATCTAAATTACTAGACGCTCCTTTGAATAAGGACTGTTTGGCACCAAAAGCAGAAGAGGTTCTTAAAAAGATGGGAGAAAAAGCTAAATCTATGCAGACTGTTAAAGAATTCCTACAAGTGCAACCCCCTAGTCCTTTCCAGTCCCCTCCAGGCCTTCCCAAACAAGACCCAGGGGAAACAGACCACCCAGACTGTAGTCTCAGCATATGCAGGAGATCTAAGCAATGGAGTGCCCCCACCCCTAAAGCAGGGAGTGGTAAGCCACCTCCTTATGGGGAAAACTCACAATGACTTCTCAACCCTACTTCCCAGCCCAGCTGCTTGTGCCTCTAGGAGGAAAACTTGTCCTTCATGCAAAAAACTGGATGTCCTTCACTCAGGACCGATGGGTCCTCAACATTGTATCCCAGGGGTACAAATTTTATTTCCGTTCACTGCCAACCCCAAGCAGGTTTACAGACATTCCTCCAGACCAGTGGGCAGAGGCTCAAAACCAAGTACTTTCCCTGCTCAGTATCAGAGCTGTTCAGCCTGTTCCAGTAGAACAGAGAGGGGTCAAGGGTTCTACTCCAGACTATTCCTGGTACCCAGGAAAGAGGGCTGTTGTTGCCCAGTCCTGGGTCTTTCAATTCTCAACACCTTCCTGGTGGTACCAAAATTCACGATGCTTATCCTGCAACAGCTTCTCCCTGTGTTAGCCAAGGATGCCTGGTTAGTCACCCTAGACTTTTAAAGAAGCCTATCTGCACATCCCCATAAGGGAGTCATGCAGGAAATATCTACGTTTCAGGGCAGGGTCTATGCATCACACTTTCCTTTGGCTTATCTACTGCACCCAGGGTATTCACAAAATGCCAGGCTCCAGCCATTGCATACTGCAGGCAGAGAAATAACCAAATTTACCCGTACTTGGACGACTGCCTGATTCAGGCGGACAGTCAGGAGTTGCTGCTTCAGCACCTGACATTTGTAAAAAAAAAAAAAAAAAAAATTCCTCACTTCAGTGGGGTACACCAACACAAAGAAATCGCAACTGGTACCCAGTCAAAATATTGTGTTCCTGTGAGCAAGCTTGGATACAACTTCCCAGATGGCATTCCTCACGTCAGAAAAACAGGTGTATCTGACAGACTACTTCAAACAAATGGCCACCAGAACCCAGTTATCTGCAAGAAAAATACTGCAAGCCCTAGAGTTCATGGCCTCATGTATTCTGCTAATTCCATATGCAAGACTGCATACGAGGAAACTTCAGTGGTACTTAAAAAGTCTTTGGTGCCACCATTCTCAGGACCTGGAAACAGTCATTCCTATCATACCTTGTCTAAGGACAGAGTTTCTTTGGTGGGCAGAAGCATGCAACCACAACAAGGGACTGCATTTTACTCAACCCCATGCCGCCCAGACCCTAACCACAGATTCATCAACCAGAAAGAGATGCTGTACAGAATGCCCTGACAGCTTTCTGTTACCTACTCTTACCAGGACAACTGCTGATAAAAACAGACAACACCACAGTTATGTGGTACATCAACAAGCGGGGGGCATTCTTACCCACTCTGCAGGTTAGCTATGGCCCTGTGGAAAACTGCCAAGCTCAATTCTTGCCAGGCAAACAAAATTCACTGGCAGACGACTTAAGCAGAAATCTCCTAGACCCACACAAGTGGAAACTGGAGCCAAGCACCTTCAACTTTCTGATCCAGAAATAGGGGACCCCAGAGGTGGACCTCTTTGCCTCCCCCGACAACCACCAGTTAAGCAAATTCTGCACCAGAAACCCCCTCAGCAGGGCCTGGAAGGTGGATGCCCTATTCTTTCAATGTGAAAACCTGTCAATCTATGCCTTTCCCCCCTCTGCCCCTTCTCTCGAGAGTATTACTCAAGATATAACAAGACAGGCCAAGGACAATTCTGATAGCCCCAGACTAGCCACACCAGCACTGGTACCCACTCCTGCGCACCCTGATGGTACCACCCTGGCACCTACACCAGACCCCAACCCTGCTTTCCCACCAGGAGGGACAGATATTGCATCCACAATTGCAAACCCTAAATCTTGCAGCTTGGCTTATTCTTTCTACACTCCACCAGCAATCCTAAGCAAACAGGTGCTGGACATCATCCTTGAAGCCAGAAGGCCCAGTACTAGGAAATCCTATGCTGAAAAGTGGAAAAGGTATTGTTGTTGGACTCTGTCTAAAGGAAAGGACACAGCACTGCCATCCTTGCCTCTAATCCTGGATTACCTAGCAGAACTACTCCACAGGGGCCTATCCTTCTCCTGCATATCAAAATCCATGCCTCTGCCATTTCGGCTCATTACAATTCTGAGCCACCTCTATTCTCTCATCAAACAGTTCCTGAGAGGGGCAAACAACTTAAGGCCACCAAGGAGAGCACCCACCCCTGCTTGGGACCTTAACTTTGTACTGGAAAAGCTCACACTTCCCCCTTTTGAACCTGCTGCTTCAGCAGAGTTAAATTTTCTCTCTTGGAAAACAGCCTTGCTTCTAGCCATCTCTTCAGCTAGAAGAGTGTCTGAGTTACAAGCACTGATGGCTGTGGAACCCTTCATTATTTTCCATGCTGACAGGGTTTCCCTCTCATCCAATCCATTCATTTGCTAACCTTCTTCCCTAATCCTCAAAATAAAGGAGAAAGGATCCTGCACTCTTTGGACATACACAGACAGCTCAGGTTCCACCTTGCAAGGACTAAGCCTTTCAGCAAATCTAACCAGCTGTTAGTCAGCTTTGCAACAGGAGCAGAGGGCAAGGCCATTTCAAAACATACCATTTCCAAATGGATAGCACACTGCATCCTTTTCTGCTACAAGCACAATGGAAAGCCAACCCCTTAGGGGGACAGAGCACATTCCACTAGGGCCACATCTACCTCTGTAGCATTTCTCAGGGGAGTTTTACCAGTGACATACTGGAAGCTGCTACCTGGAGTACTGTACACACCTTCACCAAGCAGTACCACCTTGCCTATATTTTCCAGATCCAGGGCAGGATTTGCTACAGCTGTCTTGCAAGGCCTACTAGCCAGCCCTAACTCTTCTTGACTGCCTTCACCCTTCCTCCGCTTTGGGAATCAACCTGTGTGTGATGACTGCAACAGTGAAACACAAAGAAAATAGTACAGTTGTGTACACTTACCATAAATGTAGGTGGCTGAGTGTATTCAGTGTTGCAGTCTTGGTTTCCCTCCCACCCCCTGGTTTTCCTCTCTCCTCTCTATGGCTATTCCTACTGGTATTGGTATTTACTTTTTTACTGGTGGTGTTTTCCCCATCATATACTAGCTCCCTATTTGGGGGCTCCTGACATTTGGAGCAGGAAAAACTGATGTAATGGTGTCGGCTGCCTGTTTTTATACCCCCTAACGACCTGATGTGCAGAGAGCTATCTAGATTAGAAGGCCTTTTCTGAGCCTTTTTCAATGCTTTTACGGCTCTGAGGCCTGCTACGCCCTCATCCTCCCCAGTGGCTCCTCCTATGATCAGCCCTAGACCTCAGGCCTTAGATACTTCTCAAGCTGAAGTGGAGAACTCTTCTGATTCTTCTTCTGAGGACTCTCTATCATGCGTCTCCCAGTTACCCCCCCCCCCCCTCCATGGTTATGCCTCCCCAGAGGAAGATTCTACAGAAACAAGTTCTCCAGATGAGGATCTCACCTTTGGGGAGACAATTTCCAAAGTGAGGTAGTATTTCAAGTGGGACTCCTGAGATGACAAGTTCAGAAAAGATACTATGAACTTCAGATAGACACCCCTGCTCCTTCAGCTATATCCCCAATCTTGCCAGCTTTCCTGGATGCATTTAGTGCAGCATCTCTTAATCCTGATTATCAGCCCCCTGCCCCTCAAAGGCCTGACAGATTTTCAAGGTCCCTGAGGGGGCCATATTCATTAAGTGCTCTACAGTGGACCCTGGCATTATGTCAGTTTGATAAGGCTTCAAAGCTGCTTCCATCCACCTCAGTTCTCCACACAGATAAATTCAGCAAGGCCATGGAGCACCTTGGAAAAAAGGTTTATACCTCAGCTACCTTGGCATTTAGGGCAGTAAATTATCAAACCCATATGTCTAAATATGCCCTAGCCCTTTTAGGACAAGCCACTAAACTTTTGAATGAGACCCCAGACTCTCCTGCAAAGGCACAGTTGGTCCAGCCTTATGTCCTTGTCTTAGGTCACTAGGCATTCCATTAGGTGCAGCTGCGATGCAGCTGAAGCTTCTGCTAGATCTGCTGCATCTGCCTCAGTCTGGAGGAGATATTCGTGGCTAAGGTTACAGCCCTTACCTGATATCAGGGCAAAACTATTGGACGCACCTCTGGATAAATCTGCTTGCTTTGGAACAAAAGTGGCAGAGTTGTTCAAAGCTCTGTAACAGAAGAGGAAGGAGTTACAAGACCTGAAGCACCTGTTTGTTTCTCCTACCCCCAAATTCCACAGGAATTACCCCTCAAAAACTCAGTTTATAAGGAAACGCACTGCTCCCCCTCCTTCCAGGGGTAGAAAAAGTGCCCTTGAAGCAACAACCCCCTTCCAGGCCTGCTCAGACTGGCCCAGAAGCCTCAGTTTCAGGGCAGGTAGTCTGTGACTACCTGCCATTGCTGAAAAAGAACTCTCAACTCCATCCTCCTTATCCCTAAGGCTCTTTCACTGTATCCCTGTTTGGAAAATCATTACCACAGGGAGGTCAGTCTAATCGATCATAGAAAAGGGTTATTTCATGACCTGATCACACCTTCCTTAAGGGGCATTCCACAGCCCCCCAAAGAACAGCTCCCCCTTTTTCAACCAGTTATAGGCAGCCTTTTTGCCCAAGAGACCATTCACTCTGTTCCTATGATAGAAAAGGGAAAGGGTTTGTATTCCAGACTTTTCCTAGTCCCAAGAAAAAATGGTCCCTGGAGACCAATCATAGATCTCTCCCACCTCAATCTCTTCCTGCAAGTACCCACCTTTCGTATGCTCACTCTGCATACCCTCTTCCCCTTTATTTCTCCTCTGAGATTCTGGCCACCTTGGATGTCAAGGATGCCTGTCTGCACATCCCCATAAGGTCCAACTACAGGAGATACCTATTCTTCTCTGTGGGCTCCTCACATTTTCAGTTCTCTGCCTTGCCCTTTGGACTTTCTACAGCACCAGGAGTCTGCACCAAGTGCTTGGCACCAGTGGTGGCCTTCTGCAGGACTCAAGGGATTCAAATATTCCTTTACCTAGATGACCTTCTCATCCAGGCAGATTGCCCAGAATCCCTGCAATGCCATCTAAACAGTAATATCACTCCTGCAAGCATTATGTTTCATGAGAGTTGCACTGTTACTCAGGTCTGTATGGACACAGCACACACATTCTCTAGAGTACAAAATCCCCTTGCTACCTTGTCTCAGGAAAGAGATTCATTGGTGGATGAATCAAGTGAACTGCAACCCAGGACTCCCCTTACAGGCTGCCTTGCCAGTACAAGAGATGTACAGGGATGCCTCTGATCTGGGATGGGGAGCAGCCATGGGTTCCCTAAGAGTACAGAGCACTTGGCCAGACTCCATCAGACAGGAATATATCAATGTCTGAGAGATGGCAGCAATTCATCTGGCCCTGAAGGCCTTCCAGCATATACTGAAGCAGGGCCCACTAAAATTGTTCACAGACAGCACTCCAGTTCTGTGGCATGTGAACAAGCAGGGGGGGAACAAAATCCCATTTGCTATGCAGACTAGCTCCCCAAGTGTGGGAGCCTGCCACAAAACTGGGAGTCGCACTACAGGTAGTGTATATGCCTTCAGAATAGAGTACCCAGGCAGACACCTTGAGCAGGTCCATGTCATAGTCCCATGAATGGATGCTCTACAGAGATGTATTCCTGGACGTAGTCCACAAATGGGGTACAACTCAGATCTGTTTGCCTCCCCTATGACAGTTTCCATCCTTTTGAACCAGGCTAACCAGTCCTATGTCAAGGACAATGGATGCCTTCTCAGTTTCTTGGAAGAGGATGTTTGTGTGCATTTCCCCTTCCCACTTCAGAAAGTCCTACTGAAAATCTAGCCGAACAAACCAAAAAATCTTGTTGGTGACTCCCTTTCGGCCACGACAGCATTTGTTCCCCCTCCGTCTGCATTTAGCCAGGGGCAGTCACAATTTACCTCAGAGTGAACCTACTCGCGCAGGAAAAGCAGTCCTTAATCCCCACCTACAATCTCTGAACCTTACCCCTATGGGTGATAGAATTCTGATCCCTTACATACACCTTTACAATGAGGACGTGCTCACAGTCCTGCAGGAGGTCAGGAAACCTAACACCAGGAGATCTTGCATGTCTAAATGGAAAAGATTCTCCATATGATGTCTACAAAGACAGTTGGACTCTTTGCAGGCTGATGTCCTCTTGGTACTGTCATACCTGTGTGAACTCTTGCAGACAGGTTTGGCGTACTCTTCTGTTAAAGCCCATCTTGCTGCTGTTTCATTTTGTCTGCCTCTGGACCTCTTTTTGGCATCTCAATTGCCTGCAAAGTTATTCATAAAGGGAGTGCTGCATCTCAGGCCCCCCCACCATGGGACCTGAAATTAGCTTCGGAGAAGCTCACGGTAGCCCCCTTTGAGTCAGCTTCCAAGACCTCTCTAAAACACTGCACTTGGAAAACGATTCTCCTAGTAGCCTTGACATCAGCTAGAAGAGTGTTAAGAGGTACAGGCCCTTATGGCTATTCCCCTTTTCCTCGCCTACCACAAGGACAGGATAACCCTTAGGACCAACCCTTCCTTTTATACCCAAGGTGGTCAATGGGTTATCCTTAAACCAAGCTATTCACCTTCCCACCTACTTTGCCCAGCCCCAGAATGACAGAGTCTTGCATTCCCTTGATGTGCATAGGTAGCTTAGGTTTTACCTTGACAAGACCAAGTCTATCAGAAAAAAGTGTCTCCTTTCATTTCAGGGCTCTGGGGAAAGCAGTGACAATGCAGACAATTTCTTCCTGGATTTCCAGGGCATTTCCCTTCTGCTATGCATACCATGGACATCCTTGGGGTCTAAGATCAAGGCACACTCTACTAAGGGCTATGGTTTCATCTTGTGCTTTCTCCAAATGACTGGACACTGCCACCATTTTAGAGGCAGCTACATGGACCTCTGTACACACAGTTACCAAACGTTATAAATTGGATCACATTTCCAAATCTAGGGCTGGATTTACCAGGGCAATCCTTCATGGATTCATAGAAAATTGTTCCAAACCTCCACCCTCTTCTTCCCTTTCAGCTTTGGCACTCGACCAAGGGTTTGGAATACTGCAGCATGAGAATAGGGCATAGAATAGTTGTGTAAAATCTTACCATAGCCATAGATGTCCTTCTCTTCCATGTTACAGTATTCTTTCCCTCCCTTCTTCCACTAAACTGACCCTTCTTGGATGACACTGGACTTGTACAGTTATCCTGGAACTGGGGTCCGACTGTGGCCTTCAGTTCTGAGGTCTGGTACATGCAGACATCACTTTTATGCCCACATTCCCTTAGCCAACATCAGATGTCCCACGTACCCCATGGTGACTAGAAGCTTTTGTATACTGGCTGGATGTTCGGTTAGCAGGAGAGGAAAACCCAAGGATTTGGAATACTGCAACATGGAAGAGAAGGCCATCTATGGTTATGGTAAGATATTACACAACTATTCTTTATATACACTTTAAAACACTAGACAGCTGTGTAGTGAAATTTATAACTGACATCTGATAAGAAGTGTAGCTTTAACTTCTGGGACTGCATTTCAGACTGATCCTGAGATAGAGAGAATGAAGACCGGTTGAATTAGCCATCCTTTTCCCTTTTTGTTCTGTTTCTTGTCATTGAATCATTAGTTAGGTAAGGAAGTGTCCGTGAGGATGCTTTGTTGTGTTTAAGAGCATTAGTACAGGTGAGCACCTTTGTTCTCTTTCTGCATTCCTTTATCATCTTGATATTCCTTTGCTGTAGTGTTTTGAAAATGTATCCTTTTGTTTCCTTTGCTTGCTGGGCTTTGGTCTCCTATTTTCTTAGACTTCCACTGTCCTCTCTATTGTTTGAATGTACCCAGACTTTCTACCTTTAATGGACAGATTAAATGTCTTTATCTTGTCCCAATGTTCTGTCTGTCAGATATGATGACTTTTAAATATTGATGCAAGAATATTCTGTAGAGTTTTTCCATCTGTGAAAGTCCACTTTTCAAAAAGGCCATGTCTGACCATCTATCTCCTCCTCCTCTTGCTACTGCTACATTTAGTCCAGAAAAGCATAATTTCTCTAAGAACGTCATCTTTGTAAAATTATGTGCCTTAAAATCTAAGGGCTTCTGTAAAATAGCCAGGTATGGAATCTGGGTGCATCAAGTCCCTAGGAGTCCCTGTTCTTAAAGTCTAAAATTGCCCAAGTTAGTATTAAAAAAAAAAAAAAAAAAAAAAGGGAGCAGCCCATACAACTTCATGTAGTGGTCTGTCTGCTTCTTCAAGCCCCAACTTCTCCCTTGGGTTATTACTCATGTTCCATGTAGTTTGTCTCCATGTCCATTAATTTGTTGGATGCTGTGTTTAGGACTTTGCCAACTTTCCATGTGGCACTACCCCCCCCCCCCACTTCCATGTTTTCAGAGTGTTGTGGTCCCCAGTATTTTCCCCTGCTACAGCCAATTCAAGCTGCATTGACTTTGCCAGCTGCAGCATCCAGATCCAAGGGCGGCCTGACATCTGGCCAGTGTACCAAAGCCTTTAGGTTGCTTTAAGGTACGCCGTACATCACATGTATGCTCCTCTACTAGTGCAGGGCATAAAGGTGGCAACCAGACGTACCATCGTCAGAACGTCTTTGCCACCAATCTGAACTCCCATCTTTTGATTTTATCTGAATGCCCATTCCGTTGTTTCGCCAAGCCTTTGCAGATAAGTGCCCCATTGGGGTTCTTTTTTGTCCGTCTTTTATTGTTGCTTGTGGGGTTTCATCTCATCCAAGCAAGGTAAATGCCAGTGTGGGAGACTGATTCCCCATAACGATCATCAGTGTCTGTGTTGCCTTAGCACCATACACGACCATACGTTCTGTTCCATCTGTCAGGCTTTTGTACCCAAAACCCTTCATAGTAAACTGTTTTTTGGTGCATTACCTTGAAAATCATCATCTTAAGCTTCTTGCAAATGACACAATGGAGGGAACTTAACAGTTCAAGAGACAGCAGTCAGTGAAGGTCAAGAAGCCTAGGCCAAAATCTTCTGCTGTTCAGCTTCCACTGGATGTGTCTCCCAAGGTGAGTGAATGCCCGGAGGTTCGCCCATCTTTGTAGTTGGATTCCTCTGTTGCAACTGGGTTGCAGGCCAGCAGTGGTCCGATTTTAAGCATGTCCAAGGAGGCATTGCAGACATCCACTTTGGATGTTCAGGGGGAACCACGGCTGATTATCTCAGAGGATCCTAGGGGTGTTCCTCAAATATTATTCAGAGAAGTCGTCCCTACTACCATCATTGAATCCCATCCTGGGTCAGAGCCTTCCAAATTTTATAAGGCGGATGTCCTATTGAAGAAAAAGCAAAAGACTAAACATATCACTACTGTTAAGGATCCACAGAGTGAATGACAGTCCTTCATTCAGGGCTTGTTTAGTGCTTTGTTTCTGTTCCAGCCCCCCCCGGTGGTCCTCTCTCCTAAAAAGACCCAGTAAACAGGATTCTACTGAGGAGGAGCCAGATATGGATGAGGAATCCATTTCTCTAATTCCCTCTCCTTTGGACTATGAATCAGGAGGAAGAATCTACCAGTCCTGATACTCCCTTTGAAGAAATTTCTTTTGGGGACTCTCTCTCCAGGATGATGGAGTTCTTTAAATGGAATTGTGCTTAGGTGTCTGAGGTATATCAGCAGTATTGAGTTGCTGCAGATGGAGTCTCCTATTTGGCTGCCTTGTTGTGTTTCAATGCTTCTAAGGCTCCAGACTCTAAGCTCCTTGCTTCCAGGAAACCTGCTAGATTCTATAATGTGCCTGAGGACTGTAAATTTTTGTAAGTGTCCTCCTGTTGACCCCTCTGTGGTGTCTAGCTCTTGACAAGTTCTCTGTTTTCCTTCATGCAAGTTACTGTCCTCTGATAAAGATAGCAGGATCATGGAAAGGCCAGGCAAAAAGGTTTATTCCTCTGCTACCCTGGCTTTTAGGGCTGTTAATTATCAGACCCATATGTTCAGGTACTTGTTGGCTCTCCTATCCCAGGCTTTTCAGGTTATTTCTGATCTTCCAGACTCTGGAGGTAAAACTTCTGCCTTTTCCCTGTTTAGGGATTCCTCTCAGGTGGCTCGTAATTTCATCAAGTGTAGTTATGATGCAGCAGGTGCTTCTTCTAGGACTCTGCTTTTGGGTCCGTGATGAGGAGGTATTCTTGGCTTCAGCTTCAACCTTTGCCTGTTGATATTAATGCTAAGTTGATGCCCCTCTTGGCACTAAACACTTGTTTGGTGAAGCTGCTAATGCTATATTTAAGTCCCTTAAGATAAGGCAAGGCTTTACAGGAACTTAAACATGTTTGTTTCTCCTATGCCTAAATTTCAGAGAAACTACCCCAGTAAGTCAGCCTTTGCCCGTAGGCAATCTCCTCCTCCTGAGGGTGAAGAGTGGCAAGCAGGCTACTCAGACTTATGTGCCTCAGACGTCTTCTCCTTTTCCAGATAAACCAGGTGCTGTCTGACTATCCTATTCTTCCCAGCCGCTTTCCTCCTTCTCTTCACCTGTCTCTCCTTGCTTGGCTACCGATTACTTGGGATTCCTGGGTCCTGTCCATTATTCAACAGGGGTATTTCATGGTCTTTAAATCCCTTCCCTTTTTATTGGTAATGCCTCAGCCCCCACAGGCATTCCAGATGTGTTTGAGGATCTTTTGACTGGGTACTATTTAGGAGGTGCCTTTGTCTCAAGAGGGAGTTCTACTAAAAGATGTTTCTAGTGCCCAGGAAAGAGGGTACCTGAGACCAGTTCTAGATCTCTCTCATCTAAACACTTTTTTGTCTGAAATGTCACTTCAGACTTTGTTCCCTCTTATGCTTCTTCTGACTAATATGGTGTCTGGATCTCAAGGATGCTTCTCTCCGTATTCCAGTTCATCCCCTTTTCAGGAAATTTTTACCTTTCTGTGCTTCCTGGCTTTTTCAGTTCTCTGCTTTGCCCTTTGGTCTTTCTACTGCCCCAAGGGTATTCACCAAATGCCTCACTCCTGTGATTGCTTTACTTAGGATTCAGTGTATCCAATTATTTCATTACTTGGTTGACCTTTTTCAGGCATCTTCTCCAGAGATCCTCTTGGAAAATCATCTTCATTTTGCCATTTCTCTTCTGCAAGGCCTGGGGTTCACAAACGTCAAAAATTATTTTCCGACTCCTCCTCAAGACCATGTTTTTCTGGGGTGCAGGATACATACTGTTTCTATGCTGTCATCCCTGCCTCCTTCCAACGCCTTAATCATTTCCTCCTTGCAAACTCTTCTTCCTCTGGTATCTGTAACATCCGGGATATTTGAGAGCCTTGGGGTTCATGGCAACCACTATCCCTATGATCCCTCTGGCCAAACTCCACATGACAAAGTTTCAGTGGTTTCTGAAGTCAGTTTGGTTTCAACATGTGCATTCCATAGAATTCGTAGTTCCTCTTCTACTTCTCAAGAAGGAACTTCCCTGTTGGATCCAGCAATTATCTCTAAATCCAGGGCTCCCTTTTCATCCCTTCCTCCATCTCAGGAGCTGTTCACACATGCTTCAGATGTGGGATGGAGAGCAGATTTTGGCTCCCTAAAGGTGCAGGGGGGTGTGCTTGCTTCTTCGACAGAAACCGCACATTCATGTCAGATGAGAGCTCTTCTGCAGCTTCAGGCTTTTCATCCTGTTTCTCTCCAGGACCACTCAAGGTATTTACAGACAATATCAAAGTGCTGTATGTAAACAGGGGGGGGGGGGGCGCGTTCAGACAACATCTGATTATCTCTGCTGGTAGGCATTCCTAGTGTGAGATTTTGCTATCCAGTATCAAGCGACTCTTCAGGCAGTTTACATTCCCTCAGGTCAAAACATTGTGGCAGACACTGAGCCAGGTCCTTAACTCAATCTCGTGAATGGATGCTTCACAGGGATGTGTTTCTGGACATTGTCCACCAGTGGGGTACTCCTCAAATAGATCTTTTTGCCTCCCCTTTGAACAGTCAACTTCATTTGTTTTGTACCAGCGTCCCAGGTCCTCTGGTTTGGGAGGCGGTCAATCCTATCTTTTTCTTGGGAAGGGAATGTTTTCCTACACTTCCCCTCATTCCAAAACTCCTGTTTAAAATTCAACAGGATGCTCTGAAAATCATGTTAGTGAGCCCCTTTTGGCCAAGACAACATTGGTTCCCTCCTCTGTATTTAGCCAAAGGCAGTCACAACCTCACACAGGACAAGGGATCACCCATCCATCCCCACCTGTCCACTCTTCAGCTGACTCTGTGGGTGATAGGATTTTGATTCCACATACATGTATTTTTTTTTCTGGGAATGTGCTTAAGGTTTTGCAGGAGACCCAGAAACCCAACACTAGGAAATCCTACTTAAACAGAAAACTTCTTCCATTTTGTATGTCTTTCTTAAAACCTGGATCCTCTTTCGGTGGATGTTCCTTTGGGATGTGCTTCATGTTTCACTGTTGCAGTCATCACATTTGGGTTATCTGCTTGCAGTAGCCCTCAGTCTGCCTGATTATCAAAGTCTTGGGTCCTGCGTTGGTTGATGTCTCATCTTCCATGACGTCAGGTAGTCAGAGGTATAAAGCATTAAGCCGACGCCATTACATCAGTCTTTCTTGCTGTGCTGTGCCTGAAGCAGAAGCAGTTTGCAAGTGCCGGTCAGCCGACTCCAGAAATTTTCATTTTCGAGTTTCAGAACCAAAGTCTTCAACTAAACTAAATACCCTGTTGGGGAACCTTTTTCTTGCTCTAAACTGATGTCAGTAAAAGGTAAAAATTATATTTCTTGCGGAAAGCAAATACCTCAAAGATTTTCATTCGTACTGCGTTCCTTGCTTAGGCCCAGACCACGACATACCTCGCTGTTGGTTTTGTGCCTTATTCAAATCTCAAACTATTAGAAGTCTGTTCATTTATGCTTCTAGGTGTTTTGGTACCCAGTTCAGTTATCTAGAAATGGCTTTGGTAAGCCACCCGACTACTGACATTCCAAAAAAACTCAGAGACAGGCCGCATAGGTCCAAAGCTGCCGACGACACTTCTAACCTAGTTGCCAGTTCACAGGTACTCAGTGAGGCGCTTTTGCATCCCCTGATACCCGCTACTTCAGATTCGCAGGCCTCTACTGAGACCCATTTGGAGTCTGGTATGCTGCGAGATGCTTCCTCGACTGTGGAGCCTGTGGATGTCTCCACCTTGGATGGGTCCAGAGCCGCTGTGCAGGCACTGGCTTCTGAGGGTGTATTCAGGCCTACTGACTTGCATATTAAACCGATGCCATCTTCTTCAAGGCCTAAAACTCGATCCATGCCTAGAAAACGGACACCCAGATCGCATGGTCAGGCCCCTATGCATAAAAAACAAATAAGAATGGCTGAAGACCTTATTACTCTAATCAGGGGAAGCCACCATTCCCCCTCTTAGAGACCTAGGACTGAATTTCTGTTTCCACTGATGACTAGGATTTACCCTTATCTACCTTCTGATACAGAGGAATCCATTCCCTCAGCTTCCCCTCTTGAGGATTTCTCTTTTGGTGAAACCTTGCATACTCTTAAGAAGCATTTTCGCTGGGAATGCCAGGATTACTCTGACTCCAAAAAGTGGCTGCCCCAACACAGGCCTTTAGCTATACCTCCTGTACTGGACTTTGTTGATGATGCCTTCTCTGAATCTAGCGTGGCCCCTGACTCTCTACCTCCTGCTTCCAGAAAACCTGATAGGTATTACAGGGTTCCTGACTCTCAAGTTCCTTTTTAAATATCCTACTGCGGATCCTGAGACCATTTCAAAGGGACCCAAGGGCATTAAGGCCACTACTGCCAAATATCCTACCCTCTCTGATAGAGATTCCAGGGTGCTGGATAGATGGGGTAAGAAGGTATACACTTCTGCAGCCTTGGCCATTAGGGCCATAAACTGCCAGTTTCATATGTTAAAGTATCAGCAGCATATTATTGAATTGCTTAAACAGAAAATGATGTTGATTCCTGATTGTGCTGAAAATAAAGATTTACAGGATTTAATGCATTCTGCTGAACAAGTTGGAAAACATACTTTGCAATGTAATTTTGATTCATTAGAGGCATTTTGCAGGGCTGCTGTCACTGGGTCTGTACTTAGAAGGCATGCTTGGCTTAAGGAGCAATCTTTGCCAGATCATGTTAAGGCTAAATTGCTGGATGCTCCCTTACACCATGACCTGTTTGGCAACAAAGCAGAAGTATTTAAAAAGATAGAGGAAAAAGCTACATCTATGCAAACTGTTACATATTTCCTGCAAGTACAGCCTCCCAGATTTAGTAGGCATTGGCCCTCTAAGAATTGTTCCTTTCCTGTCTCTTCCAGGCCTTCAGTCCAAACCCAGAACCAGCAGAACATCCAGGCTGCAGTCCCAAAGAACTCACAGGACTAAGCAGTGGGGGGGCTCCCACTTCCAAAGCAGGAAGTAGTAAGACTCCCCCTATGGTAAACTGTCTCAATGACTTAACTTTAAACGTTCCAAGCCCTGCTCGACTTACAGTTCCTGTAGGGGGCAAGATTGCCCTGCAGGTAAAAAAAATTGGGAACTCGTTACCCAGGACAAATGGGTTTTAAATAGTTTCCCAAGGATACAGATTCCACTTCCACTCCTTACCAACCCCAAACAGTTGGCCCAATCTACCTCCAAATCGGTGGGCAGAGGCTCAAAGGCAAGATGTTCTTAGTGTTTCACTGTTGCAGTCATTACATTTGGGTAATCTGCTGGCAGCTTGCCCTCAGTCGGCCTGATTAACAAAGTCTTGGGTCCTGCGTCGGTTGCTGTCCCTTCTTCCATGAAATCAGGTCGTCGGGGGTCTAAAACATGCAGCCAATGCCATTACATCAGTCTTTCTTGCCGCGCAGTGCCCGAAGCAGAAGCAGTTCGCAAGTGCCAGTCGGCAGACTCCTGAAATTTTCGTTTTCGAGTGTCAGACCCCAAGTCTTCAACTAAAAGCTAAGTACCCCGTTGGGGAAACTTTCTTGCTCCTTACTGATGTCAGTAAAAGTTAATTGCATTACTTGTGGGAAACAAATGCCTCAGAAGGATTTTCATTTGTACTGTATTCCTTGCCTAGGCCCTGACCACAACGTACCTTGCTGTCGGTTTTGTGCTAAATTTAATCAATGCACAATTAAATGTCAGTATATTTTTGCTTCTAAATATTTTGGCTCACGATTTAATTATCCAGAAATGTCATCTGTTAGCAATCCGACTACCGGAATACCTAAACGCAAAGAAAAAGACAGAGACAGACTGTCGAGGTCCAAAACTGCCGACGACACTTCTCCTAAGCCAGTCGCCAGTACTCTGGCGCTTTCGCGGGCCTCTATTGAGACACATTCGGAGTCCGGTATGCCGCAAGATGCTTCAGTTATGGAACCTGTGGATGTCTCTACCTTAGATGGGCCCGGAGCTGCTGTGCAGGCACCTGCTTCTGAGGGTGTTTTCAGGCCTACAGATTTGTATATTAGACCGACGCCATCTTCAAAACTAAGGTCAAAATCTAAATCTATGTCTAAAAAACCGAAGCCTGGGCCATATGTGCAGGCCCCTACGCCTAAAAAACAAATGATCAAAATGGCTGAGGATTTAATTACTCTGATCAGGGGTAGCCAACCCCCTCCTTCTAAGAGGCCTAGGCAAGACATTGATTATGAATCTTTTTAACAGGATTCTATTTCTTCTGACTCTTCTAATGAGCAGGATTTGTCTTTGCCTACTTATGAGGACTCTGATGCAGAAAATTCCATTCCTCCTTCCCCCCCTGAGGATTTTTCTTTTGGGGAAAATTTACATACCTTAAGGGAACATTTCCACTGGGAAAGTCAGGATTTGTCTGAATCTAAAAGAGACAAAGGGATTTTCTTCCTCAGCATAGGCCTTTGGCTATACCTCCTGTTCTAGACAGTGTTGATGTTTTTTTCAAAATCTAGTATAGCGCCTGATGTTCGTGTTACCCTGCTGCAGTCATCACTCTTGGGTTATCCTGTCGTCAGGCGGTCCCGCAGTCGGCCGGAATTCCAAAGTCTTGGTCCGGCGTCGGTTGCTGTCGCCTCTTCCCTGACGTCAGTGCGTCAGGGGTATATATAATGCAACCGATGCCATTTTCTTCAGTCTTTCTTGCCGCGCGACGCCCGAAGCAGAAGCAGTTCGCAAGTGCCGGTCGGCAGACTCCTGAGATTTTCGAATTCGAATTTCAGACTGAAGTCTTCTACAAAGCTAAGTACCCCGTTGGGGAAACTTTTCTTGCTTCAGACCAATGTCAGAAAAAGTTAATAATTGTATTTCTTGTGGGAAGCAAATACCTCATAAGGATTTTCATTCTTATTGCATACCTTGCCTAGGCCCAGACCACGATGTCACTAATTGTTGGTTTTGTGCTAGGTTTAATAAGTGTACTATTAAAAGACGCTTTGATTTCGCACGACACTACGGTAGGAAATTTAACTACACCATGCTGTCGGAGCAACCGACTACTGGCGTGCACAAAAAACGCAGGGATAAGGACAGACAGCCCAGGCCTAAGACAGATTCCGAGGCCTCGGCTGATCTGGTCTCTGGTTCTCATGTCCTCAGTGAGGCTCCGACGCAGCCCCTGACTACCGCAGATCTGGAACCCGAGACCGCTACGGAAATTTTGACGGAATGTACCAGGCCGACGCAGCCTTTTACTTCAGGCCCTTCCGACGACTTTGCTACAAAAGACGGTGCTACAGAAACGCCATCGGTTTCTGAAGGCGTTTTCAGACCGACTACTCTCACCATTAAAACGTTTTCTAAGTCGAAGAATCCTAAATCTAAAAGGACTGCATTTCAGTCTCCTGTTCAAGGCCCCATGCCTAAGAAACAGATGCTCAAAATGGCTGAAGATTTGATTTCTTTTATCAGGGGTTCCCAGCCCCCTCCTGACAAAAGGCCTAGACAAGAGGAAGATTATGCATCCTCTGAGCAAATGTCCATTTCTTCAGACTCCTCTGAGGACCAAGACTATTCCTTCTCTCCTTATGAAGATTCTGATGCTGAGGACACTATTCCCTCAGCTTCTCCTCCTGAAGACTACTCCTTTGGGGAAACTTTACACACTGAGGGAACATTTTCACTGGGAAGGTCAGGACTACTCTGATTCAAAGAAAAGGCTCAGAGTTTCTTTTACTCCCCCAACACAGACCACTTGCCATCCCTCCAGTTTTGGACATTGTGGATGATGTCTATTTAGAATCCAGTTTCAACCCAGACTCTCTACCTCCTGCTCCCGCTAAGCCTGACAGATACTACAGAGTTCCTGATTCCCACAAATTTCTTTACAAAAGCCCTGTAGCTGACCCAGACACCATCTCCCAGGGTCCCAAGGGGGCTAAGGCTTCTATGGCTAAAAATCCAGTACCTTCTGAGAGGGATTCCAGAGCACTAGACAGGTGGGGGAAAAAGGTTTACACCTCAGCCACACTAGCTATGAGGGCACTGAATTGTCAATTTCACATGCTTAAGTATTAGCAATTTCTAATCTCTCAGTTAAAGCAAAGAATAACCACTCTCCCTCAACAATCTGAATTGAAAGGAAGTACAGGATCTGTTGCACGCCACTGAGCAGGTGGGCAAACATACCTTACAATGTGGGCTTGATTCTTTGGAGGCCTTCTGCAGAGCAGCTGTCACTGGGTCTGTTACACGTAGGCATGCTTGGTTAAAGGAACAAACTCTGCCTGATCATGTTAAAGCAAAACAACTAGATGCTCCCTTACAGCAGGATGTTCTTTTTGGAGTTAAAGCAGAAGAAGTTTTAAAGAAAATGGAAGATAAGGCAAAATCTATGCAGACGGTCAAAGATTTCCTACAAGTACAACCCCCTCACTTCAGCAGAAACTGGCCAACAAAAAATTGGTCCTTTCCAGCCACTGAGACCACAGAGGGGTAAATTCAGACGCCCAAGGGGCAGAGGACAACCACAAGCCCAGTATAAACCTCGCCAATGGGGCACTACAATACAGAAGGGAGGAGAAGACAGGTCCCATTCCACCAGAAGGCAAACTCAACGACTTGCACCTCATCTGGCCAAGCAATACTCTCTTGGCAGCCCCCTTTGGGGGAAAACTCGCACCTTTTGCAGACAACTGGCACATTGTCATAAAGGACAAATGGGTCCTAGACATAATTTTACGAGGATACAGATTCCACTTTCACACCTTGCCAATGAAAAGAGGAATGCCAAACCTGTCACACAATCAATGGGCAGAGGCACAAAAGCAAATTACAGCTCTCATGGACATGGGAGCCATTCAGCTGGTACCTACTCGAGAGCAAGGCCAAGGATTTTACTCAAGACTCTTTATAGTGCCCAGAAAGGACAATGCCTGGAGACCAATTCTGGACCTTTCAATTCTAAACACTTACAAGTAACCAAATTCAAGATGCTAACACTACAGCAGCTACTTCCCATGTTGGGCAAGGAAGCATGGCTAGTAAAGTTGGACCTCAAGGAGGCATACCTGCATGTCCCTATCAGACAAAGTTGCAGAAGATACCTCCGTTTCATTGCAGGTTCAACCCATTACCAATTCTCTGCACTGCCCTTTGCCTTATCTACTGTGCCCAGAGTTTTCACAAAATGCCTGGCACCAGTAATTGCATACTGCAGACAAAGAGGAATTCAAATATATCCATACCTGGACGACTGCCTCATCCAAGCAGAAAGCAAAGACATTCTCTTACATCATCTGGCCTTTGTAAAGCATCTACTAAACTGCCTGGGGTACACAGTAAACGAAAAGAAGTCAAAACTAGTACCCTCGCAAAAAATGACATTCCTGGGTGCCAGCTTGAATACAACTGCCCAGAAGGCTTATCTTACGCCAGGCAAGCAACTACAACTGACTCAATATTTCAAGACAATGGCAACAAAGACCCAATTAACTGCAAGAAAAATTTTGCAGACTTTGGGCTTCATGGCATCTTGCATACTAATAATACCATTTGCAAAGCTGCATATGAGGAAATTACAGTGGTACCTAAAAAGCGTATGGTCTCAACACAGCCACAACTTGGACACAATGATATCTCTCATTCCCTACCTACAACAGGAATTTCTATGGTGGTCACAGGCATGTCACCTCAACAAGGGTCAGCCTTTCACCTTGCCCCCAGCCAGGCAAACTATCACAACAGATGCTTCAGACTACGCCTGGGGGGCACACATGGCAGGACAATGCATTCAAGGCCTATGGACTGCAGATCAAAGAAATCTGCACATAAATCAAAAAGAGATGCTAGCTGTACAGAAAGCTCTGACAGCCTTCAAGGATCTATTACACCCAGGACAACTTGCAATAAAGACGGACAACACCACAGTAATGTGGTACATAAACAAACAAGGGGGTACACATTCCTACCCTCTATGCAGGCAAGCAATGATCTTATGGAACACAGCTCTGGCCTACCAAGTCCAGTTACAAGCTCAATTCCTGCCAGGACAGAACAACACATTAGCAGATGACCTCAGTAGAAACATCAAAGATCCCCACGAGTGGAAACTAGATCCACAAATATTTGCAATGATAACTCAAAAATGGGGCCTTCCAAACATAGACCTGTTTGCCAGTCCTTAAAACTACCAACTGACAAAATTTTGTACAAGGACATTTCACCATCAAGCTTGGAAAGTGGACGCTCTCTCTTTCAAGTTGGAAAAACCTGACCGTATATGCCTTCCCTCCATTACCTCTCCTCACAAAGGTTCTTTTGAAAGTCAAAAAGGAGAAACAGCGACTGATTCTCATAGCCCCAGACTGGCCACGCCAGCACTGGTATCTGCTATTGAACAATATGGCCCACAGCCCACCATGGATATTGCCTCAAATACCCCATTTGCTCACACAACAAAACAGATTCTTCACAGCCAGCTCAAAACTTTAAATCTGGCTGCATGGCAAATCAACTAAACATCCAACCAGCTACTCTTTCACAAGCAGTTCTGGGTGTTGTTCTGGAAGCCAGGAGGCCAAGCACCAGGAAGGTTTATTTGGACAAATGGAAAAGGTTTTGTGCCTGGAACCAAGCTAAAGGCCAAGACACAATTCCGCCTCATGCCTCACATTCTACAGTATTTAGCTGAGATGTTGCACAAAGGACTTTCCTTTTCCTCAATTAAAATCCATGCTTCAGCTATTTCAGGTCACTACAACACGGATCCATCTTTATTTTCACATCCTCTTCTAAGGCAGTTCCTCAGAGGGGCAAAAACATTAGACCACCCAGGAGAGCTCCTACACCAACATGGGACCTCAACTTTGTTCTGGAAAAACTAACGCTACCTCCCTTTGAACCAGCTTTCTCTGCAGATCTTCAGTTCCTATCATGGAAGACTGCCCTGCTCCTAGCAATAACTTCAGCTAGAAGAGTCTCAGAGCTACAGGCACTAATGGCAGTGGAACCTTTCCTCATTTTTCATCAAGATAGTTTCTCTACGAACTAATCCTTCCTTTATGCCTAAGGTGGTTTCCAGTGTAGCTTTAAATCAAACCATCCACTTACCCACCTTCTTCCACAATCCACAGAACAAAGGTGAGAAACTCCTGCATTCCTTGGACATTCACAGGCAGCTTCGTTACTACTTGGACAAAACTAAGGCTTTCAGAAAATCTGACCAGCTCTTTGTATCCTATGCTACAGCTTCTCAAGGGGAGGGCTATATCGAAGCAAACCATTTCTAAATGGATAGGTCATTGCATACGTTTCTGCTATATACCCATCATGGGAAACCAGTTCCTGCTGCCATTAGATCCCACTCCACCAGGGCAACAGCTACCTCTACAGCCTTTCTCAGGGGGTTCCAACCAAGGAAATTTTAGAAGCTGCAACTTGGAGTTCAGTACACACCTTTACCAAACACTGTCACTTACCTCTTTACTCTAAGTCCAGGGCGGGCTTCGCCACTGCAGTTCTGCATGGCCTTATATAGCCTCCACTAACCCTCTATGATACCTCCCCCCTACCTTAGCTTTGGGATTCAACCCAAGTGTGATGACTGCAGCAGGGTAACACGATGAACATAGTACAGTTTTGTACCTACCATAAATGTAGATGTTTGAGTGTTCACCCTGCTGCAGTTCAGGTTACACTCCCTCCTTCCCCTCTGATCTACTGGCTAAATCTCTTCTATGCCTTACTGATGTATTTGCTTATAGCTGAAGGGATTTTGTGTTTGTACAGTGGTTACTCCATTTGGTACTAATTCTGACCACCTTTTTGGAGGCACCTGACATCTGCGGCAAGAAAAACTGAAGAAAATGACGTCTGCATTATATATACCCCTGGCGCACTGACGTCAGGGAAGAGGTGACCGCAACCGACGCCGGACCAAGACTTTGGAATTCCGGCCGACTGCGGGACCGCCTGACGACAGGATAACCCAAGAGTGATGACTGCAGCAGGGTGAACACTCGAACATCTACATTTATGGTAGGTACAAAACTGTACTATTCTCTGCCTCCGGCTCATTGTAAGCCAGACAGATACTACAGGGTTCCTGACTCCCACAAATTCCTTTTCAAAAATCCTATTGCAGATCCTGAAACCATTTCTCAGGGTCCCAAGGGCATTATGGCCTCTGCTGCTAAAAATCGTACCCCTTCTGATGGAGATTCCAGGGCGCTGGATAGATGAGGTAAGAATGTTTACACTTCTGCAACCTTGGCAATCAGGGCTTTAAACTGTCAATTTCATATGCTTAAATATCAACATATCATGCAATTGCTTAAATAGAAAATGTTAATTTCTGACTGTGTGGAAAACCGATTTACAGGATTTATTGCATTCAGCTGAACAAGTTGGAAAACATACTTTGCAATGTGGTTTTGATTCTTTGGAGGCCTTTTGCAGGGCTGCTGTAACTGGGTCTATGCTAAGAAGGCATGCTTGGCTGAAAGAGCAAACTCTGCCTGATCATGTTAAAGGAAAATTGCTGGATGCTCCTTTACAACAGGACCATCTCTTTGGTAATAAGGCTAAATAAGTTTTAAAAAAGATGTAAGATAAAGCTAAATCTATGCAAACTGTGAAAGATTTCTTACAAGTGCGAGCTCCAAGATTTAGTAGGCACTGGCCTAATAAGAACTGGTCCTTTCCAGTTCCTTCGGGAGCCACTTAAGTCAAACCCAGAAATTCCAAAGGCTCCAGGTTTCAGTCACAAGGGACTTTTAGAACAAAACAGTGGGGCGCCTCCTCCTCCTCCAAATCTGGAAACAAGGCACCTCCCTATGGTAAACAGTCTTAATGACTTCCCTCTACACTCACCAAGCACTTACATTTTAGCCACCTATTTGGGGGGGAAACTGGCAACTTATAACCCAGGACAAATGGGTTTTAAATATAGTATCCCAGGGATACAGATTTAATTTCCACACGTTGCCAATTCCAAATGGATGGCCAGACCTGCCCACAAATCAGTGGGCAGAGGCCCAGAAACAAGTACTGTCCCTCATGAACATGGGGGCTATTCAACCAGTACCAGAAGGGGAAAAGGGACAAGGTTTCTATTCAGGACTTTTCCTGGTACCCAGAAAAGACAAATCATGGCGTCCAATTTTGGACTTGTCTACTCTAAACACATTTCTGGATATTCCAAAATTCAAGATGGCTGACTCCAACAGTTACTTCCTATGCTAGGCAAAGATGCTTGGTTGGTAACGCTAGACTTAAGAGGCTTACCTGCATATCCCAATCAGGGAATCTTGCAGAAGATACCTCCTCTTCAAAGCAGGCTACTTGCATTACCAGTTCTCTGCACTGCCCTTTGGCTTATCTACTGCGCCCAGGGTATTCACAAAGTGCCTAGCTCCAGTCATTGCTTTTTGCAGGCAAAGAAATATTCAAGTATACCCATACCTGGACGATTGTCTAATTCAGGCAGAAAGCCAGGACATACTATTGAATCATCTGGCATTTGTAAAGAAACTGCTAACTTCTCTGGGGTACACCATAAACGAAAAGAAATCGCATCTTGTACCCTGCCAGCAAATTGTATTCCTGGGAGCAAGCTTGAATACAACTTCCTAGATGGCCTATCTCATGCCAGAGAAACAAGTTAATTTGACAGCCTACTTCAAACTACTGGCCGCAAAGACACCGCTATCTGCAAGGAAAATACTGCAAGCCTTGGGGTTCATAACCTTCTGCATTCTACTAATTCCATATGCAAGACTGCATATGAGGAAACTACAATGGTATCTAAAAAGCTTATGGTGTCAACATTCTCAGGATCTAGAATTAATGATTTTTGTCATACCTTGTCTACAGATAGTTCCTTTGGGCAGAGGACTGCCACCAAAACAAGGGACTGCCATTCACTCTACCCCCTGCTGCCCAAACCCTAACAGATGCATCAGAATATGCATGGGTGGCTCACTTGGCAGGGAAGTGCATTCAGGGCAAATGGAACCCAAGTCAAATGCACCTGCATATCAATCAAAAAGAAATGTTAGCTCTCTGACAGCCTTCAAGGACCACATTCTTCCAGGACAATTATTGGTAAAGATGGACAAAACCACTTTTATGTGGTACATAAACAAGCAGGGAGGAACCCACTCATACCCTCTTTACAGACTAGCCATGGCTCTGTGGAACAGAGCCTTGAGCTACCAAGTGCACCTACAGGCTCAATTCCTGCCAGGAAAGCTAAATACACTGGCAGATGACCTAAGCAGAAATGTCATGAACCCACACGAGTGGAAACTGGAACCAAAGATATTCAGCATATTGGGAAACAAATGGGGGAGCCCAGTCATAGACCTGTTTGCCTCCCCCCAGAACTGCCAATTGGACAAATTCTGCACAAGGACTCCCCACAAACAAGCTTGGAAAGTGGATGCCATGTCCTTCACCTGGAAAAAACAGTTTGTGCCTTTCCCCCCTCTGCCTCGCCTCTCCTCTCCAAGGTACCACTAAAGATCAAACAGAACAAACCAAGGACAATACTGATTGCACCAGACTGGCCATGCCAACACTGGTACCCCCTCTTGCGCAGTGTCACTGCTTGCACCATGCACCTGCCTCAGATCCCTACCCTGCTGTCCCAGCTGGAGGGCCGGATTCTGCACCCACAGCTTCAAACCTTGAACCTGGCAGCCTGGCTTATTACCTGATCTCTCCGTTACCATTCCTCAGTAAACAAGCGATGTCATTCTGGAGGCAAGGAAGCCTAGTAATAGAAAATCCTATGTCCTGAAAAATGGAAAAGATTCTGTTCCTGGAACCAAACTCGGGGGATGGGCACAGCAGCACCCAATTTGCCTCAGATTCTTCAGTACTTAACTGAGATTCTTCACAAGGGCCTTTCCTTTTCCTCCATCAAAATTCATGCCTCTGCCATTTCAGCTAATTACAATACAGAACCACCCCTCTTCTCTCATCCACTGTTGAAGCAGTTCCTCAGAGGGGCCAAAAATTTAAGACCACCCAGGAGAGCCCCTACTCCAGCCTGGGTCCTCAACTTTGTATTGGAAAAACTCACTCTACCTCCCTTTGAGCCAGCTGCAAATGCAGAGTTGAAATTCCTTTCTTGGAAAACAGCCTTCCTTCTAGCCATCACTTCAGCAAGAAGAGTTTCTGAATTACAGGCCCTCCATCTTTCATGTGGACTGGGTGTCCCTCAGGACCAATCCCTCCATGCCCAAGGTGGTATCCATGTGGCCCTTAGTCCATTCATTTGCCAACCTTCTTTTCTAATCCACAGAACAAGGGGGAATGAATACTGCACTCATTGGACGTGCCCGGAAAACTTAGATTTTATTTGGACAGGACTAAACCTCTCAGGAAATCTGAACAGCTGCTGGTTGCATTTGCTGCAGGGGCAGAGGAGGGGGAGAGCATTTCAAAGCAAACCATTTCTAAGTGGATAGGCCACTGCATTCATTTCTGCTATAAGCACCATGGAAAACCTACCCCACAGGGGATTAGACCACATTCAACCAGGACTGCATCTACCTCTACAACCTTTCTCAGAGGTGTTCCTACCAGGGACATCCTAGAAGCTGATACCTGGAGTTCTGTTCATACCTTCACCAAGCATTACCACTTGCCAATTTTTTTCTAAATCCAGAGCTGGTTTTGCCACTGCAGTCTTGCAGGGCCTTATAGCTGGTCCTAATGCTTTCTAATTACTTCCTCCCATTCTTAGCTTTGGGAATCTACCCAAATGTTATGACTGCAACAGTGAAACACTAACATAATACAGTTGTGTACACTTATCATAAATGTAGATGTTCGAGTGTATTCACTGTTGCAGTCCTGGTTACCCTCCCTCCAGCCCCCTGACTTCTATTGACTATACCGCTGTTCTTGTTTGCTATGCTTAAAGCTTTTTGGTTTATTTGCTTTTTTGTTGGAGGTGTAACCTTGTATATAATTGCGTCTTATTATGGGGGCACCTGACATCTGGGGCAAGAAAAACTGATGTAATGGCATCGGCTGCATGCTTTATACCCCTGACTACCTGACATCATGGAAGATGACAGCAACCGACGCAGGAACCAAGACTTTGATAATCAGGCCAACTGAGGGATACTGCAAGCAGATAATCCAAATGTGATGACTGCAACAGTGAATACACTCTTAACATCTACGTTTATGTTAAGTGTACACAACTGTACTTTGTCTTGTCTGTGTGAGTTTCTCAATGCTGGGCTGTCTTATTCTTCTGTTAAGGCCCACTTATCAGCCATCTCTGCTTGTCTACCTTTATCTCCTCCTTCAGCTTCTAGATTTGAAGCTAACAATTTCTTAAACACATCCTTCATATTAGGCTTCCCAGGAAGCTTGTTCCTCCTCTTTGAGAACTGCATTTTGTTTTGAAAAAATTTACTCCGGCTCCTTTTGAGCTTAGTCCCTGATGGGCTAACTGACTGCTTCTCACTGTTGTCTCCACCTCCATGTGTGAATGGCCATCACATAAGGCAATTGGGTGTAGAGCAAACCAGTGGCAATGTAATGTTCTCTAATGCTTCAAAAAATGTTCACTGTACTATTCCTTGATATACACTGTGTGCCAGAAGATCTTGCATGGATTCCAGAACAGTATGTGCAGATGCTCTTGATCACTGCTGCAGTAGCCTTTTTTTAAACGCACCTTTATTGAATTATCACGTGACAGTTTTACATTTATGCAAAAGTAATCCAACTATATTAACAAACGTTATACTTCACATATATTGCTATATATCACTTAACCAATGCAACATTGCTTAAATTGTTCAGTTCCTGCCCTCCTTTTTTTTTAAACAAACATCTTCATTAAACCATCACTTACGACATAGGCAATCATACGTCTATATCAGTTAACATACCAACATAATCCTAGTTGCAAGCATCATTACATCATCATCATCATTACATCATACACCATGCTGGCACACTCCCAGTTGCAAACATTATGCATCACTTATCTACCCATTCATTTCAAACATTACCTAGCACATTAAGTCCTGCCTTCTTTTAAACCTCATTCTTTCCCTGTATTTATTGTTCCCACAGTTCCCATTTTTTCCTATGTAGTTTGCTACTACACTTTTCTAAAGATCTCAATTCCAGTTGATGATGTTCATCGTGTTTCACTGTTGCAGTCATCACTGTAGGGTTCTTCCTGCCGGCAGGCAGTCCTCGGTCGGCCAGAATGCCAGAGTCTGGGTCTGGGGTCAGCTGTTCAGCCATGCTCCCTGACGTCAGAGCGGTAGGAGTGCAAAGCTGCCAGCCGGTGCCATGTTCTCCAGTCTTTCTTGCCATGTGGTGAAAGCAGTTGGCAAGTGCCAGTCTGCTGACTCCTGATATTTTTTCGTGCTTCAGTCCGAAGACTGACTTCTAATTCTCAAAGCTAAGTACCCCGTTGGGGAAACTTTTTTTCTTGCCCCAGACCGATGTCAGAAAAAGTTAATAATTGCATTTCTTGTGGGAAGCAAATACCTCATAAGGATTTCCATTCTTACTGTATTCCTTGTTTAGGCCCTGACCACGACGTAGCTAGTTGTCGGTTTTGTGCTAGATTTGACCAACGTATGATTAAGCAGAGGTACGATTTTGCTTTTCACTACTTTGGTAGGCAGCCCCTGTCATCGGCCATTTCAGAACCGATTGCCGAAACAAACTCCCACGAGGAGCCAATTAGGCCTTTGAGCACTCCAGCTGCAAGACCTTCGGACAATGCTCCCTCGGATGGGTCCGGAGCCGCTGTGCAGGTACCGGCTTCCGAGGGGGTTTTCAGGCCTACACAGCTTCTGATATAGGCAAAGCCAAAGAAAAAGGCAAAGACTCCTAAATCTAAGACACCAGCCCAGGCCTCTTCTGATCCGGGACCCAAATCTCAGAAACAGTTACTTAAAATGGCAGAGGACTTACTAACTGATTAGGGGTACTCATCCCCCTCCAGACAATGATTAGGGGTACTTATCCCCCTCCAGACAAAAGGCCAAGGCAAGAGTTGGATTATGAATCTTCTGATCAGGCATCTATTTCTTCAGTGTCTTCCTTTGAACAGGAATATACTTTCCCTCCTTATGAGGATTCTGATGCTGAGGAATCCATTCCATCAGCTTCTCCCCCTGAGGATTTTTCTTTTGGGGAAACTTTACATGACATGAGGGAACATTTTCACTGGGAAGGACAGGAGTACTCGGAATCAGGGATTTCCTTCTTCCCCAACATAGACCCCTGGCTATTCCTCCTATTTTGGATACTGTGGATGCCTTTTCTGAGGCTAATTTAACTCCTGACTCCTTTCCTCCAGCCCCTGCTAAGCCCTACAGATATTACAGGGTTCCTGACTCTCCAGTTCCTTTACAAAAATCCTACTGCTGATCCAGAAACCATTTCTCAGGGTCCTAATGTGGTTAAGGCTGCCTCTGCTAAAAACCCTATCCCGACAGATAAGGATTCTAGAGCTTTGAAGAGATAGGGCAAAAAAGTGTACACTTCTGCTACTTTATCTGTTAGGGCTTTAAATTGTCAATTTCATATGCTAAAATATCAGCAATTTCTACTGTCTGTTATGAAACAAAAGCTAGGTACCATTTCTGCATGTGCAGATAATAAGGAATTACACGATTTGATGCATGCTACTGAACAAGTGGGGAAGCATGGTTTATACTGTGGTTTTGATGCCTTGGAGGCTTCTTGCAGGGCGGCTGCCTCTGGCACAGTCATTAGAAGACATGCTTGGTTAAAGGAACAAAACTTACCTGATCAAGTGAAAGCAAAGTTACTGGATGCGCCTGTTCAGCATAATGTTTTGTTTGGGTCTAAAGCTGAAGAGGTGATAAAGAAAATGGAGGATAAGGCAAAATCCATGCAAACGGTTAAGGATTTCTTACAAGTTCAGCCCCCTAGATTTAGCAGAAATTGGCCAACTAAAAATTGGTCCTTTCCCAGTTCGGACAGGCCTCAGAGGGGTAGATATAGGCGCTCCAGAGGGAGGGCCCAAGCACAGACTTCTTACAGACCTAGACAGTGGAGTGCTTCCACCCCCAGTGGTGGAGAGGACAGACCTCAATCTTATAGAAAACAGGCTCAATGACTCCCCCTGCATGGCTCCAGGAACTTCTCTCCTGGAAGCCCCACTGAGGAAAACTCTCTCTTTTTCAACAAAATTGGACTTGCATAACCCAAGACAAATGGGTTTTGGATGTAGTTTCAAGAGGTTACAAATTCCACTTTCATACCTTGCCAAGACCAAACGGATGGTCATACCTACCAAAACACCAATGGTCAGAGGCATTAAACCAGGTGTGATCCCTCATGGCTATGAGGGCCATAGAACTGGTTCCACAATCAGAGATGGGGCAAGGCTTTTACTCAAGGCTCTTTCTTGTTCCCAGAAAGCAAAATTCATGGAGACCCATCGTGGATCGGTCAGTCTTAAATACTTTCCTATAGATACCAAAGTTCAAGATGCTTACTCTGCAGCAGCTCCTGCCAATGTTGAGCAAAAATGCATGGATAGTGACATTGGATTTAAAGGAGGCTTACCTACACATCCCTATCAGACAGGAGTGCAGAAAATACCTCAGGTTCAAGGTCGGCTCGAAACATTGCCAATTCTCTGCGCTGCCCTTTGGCTTGTCTACTGCGCCCAGGGTCTTCACCAAGTGCCTGGCACCAATAGTAGCTTATTGCAGACTCAAGAGAATTCAAATTTATTCTTATCTGGACTACCTTATTCAAGCAGACAGCAAGGATGTCTTACTCCAGCACCTGGAATTTGTTCAAAATCTTCTCAAGTACCTGGGATTCACTGTGAACATAAAGTCAAATTTGACACCCACACAACAGATAACTTTTCTGGGTGCTCTTCTAAACACAACAACCCAGATGGCATTCCTGACATCCGAAAAACAACTACAGCTGGCTTCAACTTTCAAAACCTTGGCGTCAATAACTCCGCTAACTGCAAGGAAATTCCTGCAGGCTTTGGGTTACATGGCCTCCTGCATCCTTCTAATACCAAATGCAAGACTACATATGAGAAAAATACAATGGTACCTAAAAAGTGTATGGTCCCAGCATTGCCACAGTCTAGAGACACAGATTGCTGTCTTGCCTTGCCTACAAAAGGAATTCCATTGGTGGACCATGGCATGTCTTCACAACAAAGGGAAAGCCTTCAGTCTGCCTCCAGCCAGCCAAGGGTTAACCACGGACGCCTCGGATTATGCATGGGGAGGCCCACTTGCAGGGAAAAGGTCTGCAAGGTTTTTGGACAGAGGATCAGAAGCACCTATATATCAATTTAAGAGATGTTAGCTGTACAGAATGCCCTCTTGGCTTTCAGGGATCTTCTACAACCAGGACAACTACTGATACGGACAGACAACACCACAGTTGTGGTACATAAACAAGCAAGGGGGTTCACACTCCTACCCCCTTTGCAGACTAGCCATGACTCTATAGAACACAGCTCTAGCTTGCAAAGTGGATCTACAAGCTCAGTTCCTGCCAGGGAAACAAAATATTCTGGCAGATAGCCTGAGCAGGAACCTGTCACCCACACGAGTGGATGCTAGACACCCAAACATTCAAGATGATTACAGAAGCCTGGGGCTGCCCGGACATGGATCTATTTGCATCCCCCTTCAACCACCGGTTACAGATTTTTTGCACAAGGACATTTCACAAACTAGCATGGAAAGTGGATGCACTCTCATTCAGTTGGAGAAACCTCTCTGGGTATGCCTTTCCGCCACTACCTCTTCTTCCACAGGTGTTAGTAAAGATCAAGCAGGACAAGCCCAAGATGATGATTTTACTGGCCCCAAATTGGCCTAGTCAATTTTGGTACTCAACACTGATGAATCTATCCCAGGAGCCTCCTTGGATTTTACCTCAGATTCCAAATCTTTTGTCCCAACACCAGGGCCAGGTTCTGCACTCTCATGTCAAAACTCGCAGCCTGGCGAATTCAGGGTCTATGATTAATCCTTTCCTACCCAAACAGGTCATGGATGTCATCTTATAAGCCAGACAGCCTAGCACTAGAAAATCTTATGCAGGTAAATGGAAGAGATTTTGCACCTGGATGCATGCTCAGGATTCAGATCCCCTCATTCCTAATATCCCACTGATTTTACTTTACCTGACAGACATGCTACATAAGGGTTTATCCTTCTCCATAAAAATACATGCCTCAGCTATCTCTGCACATTACAATACAGATCCTCCAATCTTTTCGCATCCACTTCTGAAACAATATCTCAGAGGAGCAAAGAATTTAAGGCCCCCTAGGACACAACCCATACCTGCCTGGGACCTCAACTATGTTCTGGAAAAACTCACTCTGCCTCCTTTTGAGCCTGTTGCCACATCTGATATTAAGTATTTATCATGGAAGACCGCTATCCTACTGGCTTTGACTTCAGCCAGGAGAGTCTCGGAGTTGCAATAACTCATGGCTGTGGAACCTTATATTATTTTTCACCAAGATAGGATGTCTTTAAGGACTAATCCTACTTTCATGCCTAAAGTGATTTCCAAAGTGGCTTTAAATCAAACTATTCACCTGCCAACTTTTTTCACTAATCCACAAAATAAAGGGGAAAGGATCTTGCATTCCTTGGATGTACACAGACAACTTCGTTTTTACCTGGACAGAACCAAGGATATCAGGAAAACAGAACAACTGTTTGATGTCCTTCATGGATGCATCTGCAGTCATAACAACTGGGTTGTCCTGTCGTCAGGCAGCCCTTCAGTCGGCCGGATTCCAAAGTCCGGGTCCGGCTTCGGCTGATGTCGCACTTCACCCGACGTCATCTCTGTTGGTCTTCGGGTATAAAGGCATCAGCCGATGCCATTTTCCTCAGTCTTTCTTGCGCGGCGCCAAGCAGAAGCTGTTCGCAAGTGCCGGTCGGTCGGATCCAGAGATTACTTCTACCGAATACTACTCAAGACTTCTAAAGCTAAGTACCCGCTGGGGACTCTTTCTTGCCTCAGCCGATGTCAGAAAAAGTTAATTGTTTAACCTGTGGGAAACAAATACCTCATAAAGATTTCCACTCTTATTGTCTGCCTTGTTTAGGCCCAGCCCACGACGTAGCAGCCTGTTCGCCTGTGCTTGCTCAACCGACGAACGCTTAGGCGCCGGTCGGAGTTTGCTGAACAGTTTTTCGGTTCTGATTTTGCGTACATTATGCCGCCGGATCCTCCGACTACCCAATCTGCCAAAAACGCAAAGATAAAGACCGACACTCGCGGTCCGCGGTTTCGGCCGAAACCATGGTTAAGCAAATCATGAGTGTCTCGGTTTCGGCCGAAACCGAGAAAACTGATCAAAGTACAGCTGAATCTATCTCTGCAACTGAGGCCCCTGCTACCACTCTTGAAACGGCCTCAGAAATTTTATCCACTACGGTGGTTGCCACTGACTTATCAGACACCATTCCCTTGGATGTCTCTACCCCAGCACGTGGTGCTGCTAGGCCTCCAGCAGCCATGTCCATTAAGGCCTTCGCCAGGGCTAAAGCAGCAAAGACTACTAAAACAGTGCCTGTTAAACCACCTACAACCAGGCCCTCCTCTAGTTCTCAAATGCTTACTCTGGCAGAAGATTTAATTTCATTAATTAGAGGATCTCAATCTCACCCAGACAGGGCCTCTCAGCCCCCAGAGAAGAGACCTAGGGCAGAGCCCCCTGAGCCAGTGTCCTCTGAGTCTGCCGATGAATCAGACATAACTGATCAGCCAGAGGCTCCTTTCTCCAATTTTGCAGACTCTGATGCTGAAGAATCCATTCCAGCTGCTTCCTCACCAGAAGAATTCTCCTTTGGGGAAACCTTACATGCCATGCGAGAGCAGTTCCAATGGCAGCAACAGGATTTTTCAGACTCCAGAAAAAGACTTAGGACCTTTCTGCACCTTCCACAGCACAGGCCCTTAGCTATACCTCCTGTTCTCTCTGTGGTGGATGATGCTTTCAATGATGTCTGCTCCGCACCAGATTCTTTACCTCCAGCCCCTGCCAAACCAGACAGATTTTACAGGGTGCCAGACACTCATCACCACCTTTACAAGGCCCCTCTTGCAGACCCCGAAACTATATCCCAGGGTCCCAAGGCAGTAGCCGCGACCATAGCAAAAAACCCTATTCCTTCAGAAAGGGAAGCAAGGTCATTAGACAGATGGGGCAAAAAGGTCTACACTTCAGCTACTCTCTCAGCTAGAGCTTTAAATTGTCAGTTTCACATGATACAATACCAAGAGTTTATGCTTGATCAGTTAACTAAAAAGCTTCCTTGGATATACACAGACAACTTCGTTTTTACCTGGACAGAACCAAGGATATCAGGAAAACAGAACAACTGTTTGTTTCTTATGCAACAAACTCCCAAGGTAAAGCCATTTCAAAACAGACCATTTCTAAATGGATTGCTCATGGAATCAGATTTTGTTACTCTCATCATGGAAAGCAAATCCCAGGAAAAATTAGGACTCACTCTACCAGAGCTGCTGCTACTTCAGCTGCCTTTCTCAGGGGAGTACCTACCAAAGATAATTTGGAAGCTGCAACTTGGAGTTCAGTGCATACTTTCTCTAAGCACTACAATCTCCCTCTTTACTCTAAGTCTAGGGCAGGCTTTGCTTCTGCAGTCTTGCAGGGCCTTCTAGCCGCCCCTTCTACTCTATAATCACCACCTTTTATTTCAGCTTTGGGATTCAACCCTGTAATGATGACTGCAACAGTGAAACACGAACATAGTACAGTTGTGTACACTTACCATAAATGTAGATGTTAGAGTGTCTTCACTGTTGCAGTCTGGGTTACCCTCCCTCCTGTCCCCTTTTATACTTTCACTAGTGTGGTTTCCTACTTCACCCTTCTGAGGTGCATTTGCTACAGGGTATGGGGTTTGTTGTATGTTACATTTTTGTTTTACTATTAGCCTTCACTTTTGGGCACCTGACATCTGGGGCAAGAAAAACTGGAGAACATGGCGTCGGCTGGCAGCTTTGTACTCCTACCGCTCTGACGTCAGGGAGCATGGCTGAACAGACTACGCCGGACCCAGACTTTGGCATTCTGGCCGACCGAGGACTGCCTGCCGGCAGGAAGAACCCTACAGTGATGACTGCAACAGTGAAGACACTCTAACATCTACATTTATGGTAAGTGTACACAACTGTACTTCTTGTTTCACTGTTGCAGTCATTACATTTGGGTTATCCTGCTGGCAGGTTGCCCTCAGTCGGCCTGAATTCCAAAGTCTTGGGTCCTAAGGCGGTTGTTGCCTCTTCCCTGACGTCAGTTTGTCAGGGGTATAAAAGATGCAGCCGACGCCATTTTATTCAGTCTTTCTTGTCGCGTGGTGCCCGAAGCAGAAGCAGTTTGCAAGTGCCGGTTGGCCGACCCCTGAGATTTTCGTGTTCGAGTTTCAGATCCGAAGTCTTCATTAAAAGCTAAGTACCCTGTTGGGGAAACTATTTTTTCCTGCTCCAGACCGATGTCAGAAAAAGTTAATTGTATTTCTTGTGGGAAGCAAATACCTCATAAGGACTTTCATTCCTGCTGTATTCCTTGCCTAGGCCCTGACCACGACGTTGCTAGTTGTCGGTTTTGTGCTAGATTTAACCAACGCACTATTAAGCATTGGTACGATTTTGCATTAAGCTATTTTGAGCGAAGATTTAATTATACAATGTCGTCGGATAGCCATCAGACTACTGGAGTTCACAAAAAACGCAAAGAAAAAGATAGGCAACCGAGGTCCTAAGCAAGTCGCCGGTTCTCAGTGAGGTGCTTTTGCAGCCCCTGACGCCCACTACTTTAGAGTCGCAGGCTGCTACCGACTCCCACGTGGAGTAGGCCAGGCCACTGGAAACCCAAGGTATTGGAGCCTCGGAGATTATTCCCTCAGATGGGTCCGGAGCCGCTGAGCAGGCATCTGCTTCTGAGGGTGTATTCAGACCTAAACAATTGTATAATTAAATGACTTCAAAGACTAAAACACCTTTAAAGGCAAAGAAACAAGTTCACCAGCCACAAGGACAGGCCTCCATGCCTAAAAACAGATGCTCAAAATGGCTGAAGACTTAATTACCTTGATCAGGGGTTCCCATCCCTCTCCTGATAAGAGGCCTAGGCAAGAGACAGACTATGAATCTTCAGATCAGGTTTCCATTTCTTCTGTTTCCTCTTCTGATCAGGAATATTCTCTTCCCCCATGAGGATTCTGATGCTGAAGAATCAATTCCTTCAGCTTCTTCTCCTGAGGACTACTCTTTTGGGGAAACCTTGCATACCATGAGGGAGCGCCAAGATTTTTCAGAATCTAAGAAAAGGCTCAGAGACTTCCTTTTACTACCTCAACACAGGACTCTAGCTATTCCACCTGTGTTGGACATTGTAGATGTGTTCTCAGAGTCTAGTCTGACCCCTGACTCTTTACCTCCAGCTCCTGTTAAGCCGGACAGATACTACAGGGTCCCTGACTCTCTTAAATTCCTTTTCAAAAACCCTACTGCAGACCCAGAAACTATTTCTCAGGGTCCAAAAGGGGTCAAGGCTTCTACTGCAAAAAAAACCCTACCCCCTCTGTCAAGGATGCTAGGGCACTGGATAGATGGGGAAAAAAGATTTACACATCTGCTACTTTGGCTATGAGGGCCTTAAATTGCCAGTTTCATATGCTCAAATATCAGCAATATATCATGACACTGCTTAAACAGAAAATGATGGCAAATTCAGAATGTGCAGAAAACAAAGAAATGCAGGATTTATTGCATGCAGCTGAACAAGTTGGAAAGCATACTTTGTAATGTGGGTTTGATTCTCTGGAGGCCTCCTGCAGGGCCGCTGTTACGGGTTCTGTCATTAGGAGGCATGCTTGGTTAAAGGAACAAAATCTGCCCGACCATGTTAAAGCAAAATTAGATGCTCCTTTACAACATGATACCTTGTTTGGTGTCGAGGCAGAAGAGGTGTTAAAGAAACTGGAGGACAAAGCTAAATCTATGCAAACGGTCAAGGATTTCTTACAAGTACAGCCACCTAGATTTAGCAGACACTGGCCTACAAAGAATTGGTCCTTTCCAGTCTCAGACAGACCTCAAAGGGGCAGATCAAGATGCCCCAGAGGCCGATCACAGCCTCAAGGATCCTACAGGTCTAAGCAGTGGAGTGCTTCTACCTCCAAAGGTGGAGAAGACAAATCACAATCATACAGGAAATGGTCCCAATGACTTCCCCCTGCCTGCACAAAGCACTTATCTTCTGGCAGCAACCTTAGGGGGAAAACTAGCACTTTTTCTCAAAATTGGCACATTATAACCCAGGACAAATGGGTTCTAGACAGTGTCACAAGGCTACAAGTTTAATTTCCATACCCTGCCAAGGGCAAACGGTTGGCCAGACCTGCCAAAAAATCAATGGGCAGAGGCTCAAAAACAAGTCGCAGCTCTCATGGATATGAAGGCTATTCAACAAGTGCCACAGCAAGAGCAGGGACAAGGATTTTACTCTCAACTGTTCTTGGTACCCAGAAAGGACAAAGCATGGAGACCAATACTGGACCTATCTATTCTAAACACTTTCCTGGATATACCAAAATTCAAGATGTTGACATTACAGCAGCTTCTGCCCATGCTGGGCAGCAAGACTTGGCTCGTTACTTTAGACCTAAAAGAGGCATACCTGCATGTCCCAATCAGACAGTCATGCAGAAGATACCGCAGATTCAAGGCTGGCTCAAAGAATTACCAATTCTCTGCACTGCCCTTTGGTTTATCTACTGCGCCCAGGGTCTTCACAAAGTGCCTGGCACCAGTAATTGCTTACTGCAGACAGAGTAATACAAATATATCCTTACTTGTACGACTGCTTCATACAAGCAGATAACAAGGACATTCTACTACAGCATCTAATGTTTGTGATGAGACTTTTAACATGCGTAGGGTACACAGTCAACAAAAAGAAATCAAAACTAGTACCCTCTCAAGAAGTAATATTCCTGGGTGCAAGCTTAAATACAACTGCCCAGATGGCTTATCTCACTCCAGACAAAGGCAACTGACTACCTATTTCAAGGAAATGGCAACAAAGGCCCAGTTATCTGCAAGAAAAATTCTGCAGGCTGTGGGCTTCATGGCATCCTGCATCTTACTAATTCCATATGCAAGACTGCATATGAGGAAAATTCAATGGTACCTAAAAAGTGTCTGGACACCATTCCCACAGTCTGGAAACAATGATTACTCTAATTCCCTGCCTGCAACAGGAGTTTCGATAGTGGGCAAAGGCTTGTCGCCAAAACAAGGGACAGCCATTCTCACTACCCCCAACCAGGCAGAGCCTAACGACGGATGCATCAGATTATGCCTGGGGGGCACACATGGCAGGAAGAGGCATTCAGGGCACCTGGTCCACATACCAAAAGCATCTACATATCAATCAAAAAGAGATGCTAGCTGTTCAAAATGCCCTGACAGCCTTCAAGGACCTACTTCATCCAGGACAACTACTGATAGACAACACCATGGTCATGTGGTACATAAACAAGCAGGGGGGCACTCCTTCTTATCCCCTGTGCAGACTAGCCATGGCTTTATGGGACACAGCATTGACTTATCTGCAGGCACAATCCCTGCCAGGAAAGGAAAATACTCTGGCAGACTAAGCAGAAACCTCATGGATCCCCATGAGTGGCACCTGGATCTACAAGTCTTCAGCATGATAACAAAAAAATGGGGACGCCCGGACATAGATCTATTTGCCTCCCCTCAAAACAATCAACTAAAAAGATTCTGCACAAGGACTTATCACAGACAAGCTTGGAAAGTGGACGCCTTATCTTTCAACTGGACAAACCTATCAGTATATGCCTTTCCTCCACTGCCTCTCCTCCTCAAGGTACTCCTAAAGGTCAGGCAGGAGAAACCAAACATTATTCTGATTGCCCCAGACTGGCCACGCCAGTACTGGTATCCAATCTTAAGGAACTTGTCCCAATGCCCAGCTTGGACCTTACCTCAAATACCTCATCTGCTGCCCCAGCAAAACAATCAGATTCTGCACAACCAACTCAGGACCCTAAACCTGGCAGCATGGCGGATAATGTAGCCATACAAACCACACCTCTCATTAAAGCTGTGATGAATGTCATTTTAGAAGCCAGAAGGCCTAGTACTAGAAAATCCTATGCTGGGAAATGGAAGAGATTTTGCGCTTGGAACCAAGCTCAAGGAACTGATACAGCTGTCCCAAATATTCCTCAGATTTTGCAATACTTAGCTGAAATGCTGGACAAAGGCCTATCTTTTTCATCAATTAAAATCCATGCCTCTGCCATTTCGGCTCATTACAATACAGAGCCACCACTCTTTTCTTATCCTTTATTAAGGCAGTACCTCAGAGAAGCCAAAAACTTAAGGCCTTCAAGGAGAACGCCAATACCTGCATGGGACCTCAATTATGTCTCTGAAAAACTAACCTTACCACCTTTTGAGCCAGCTGCTACTGCGGATATAAAGTTCTTATCTTGGAAAACAGCTCTGCTCCTAGCAATAACTTCTGCAAGATGAGTTTCAGAGCTACAGGCTCTCATGGCTGTGGAACCCTTTATCATTTTTTATCCAGACAGGGTCTCTCTGAGAACAAACCCTACATTTATGCCTAAGGTGGTATCCAGTGTAGCCCTTAACCAAACAGTTAATTTGCCAACTTTTTATCCAAATCCACAGAACAAGGGGGAGAAAATTCTGCATTCTTTGGACATACACAGACAACTTAGATTCTACTTGGACAAAACTAAAGTTTTCAGAAAGACAGAACAGTTACTAGTGGCATATGCCACAGCATCACAAGAAAAGGCCATCTCCAAGCAGACTCAAAGTGGATAGATCACTGCATTCGTTTCTGCTACTCACAGCATGGCAAACCAGTGCCTAAGGGCATTAGGCCACATTCAACCAGAGCTGCAGCCACTTCTGCAGCTTTTCTCAGGGTTGTACCAACCAAAGACATTTTAGAGGCTGCTACTTGGAGTTCAGTGCACACCTTTACAAAACATTACAATCTGCCTCTTTACTCTAAATCCAGGGCAGGCTTTGCCACTGCAGTTCTGCAGGGCCTCATAGCCGCTCTTAATGCTGTCTAGCTCCAGCCCCCCAACCATAGCTTTGGGACTCAACCCACATGTAATGACTGCAACAGTGAAACATGAAGAATGTAGTACAGTTGTGTACACTTGCCATAAATGTAGATGTTAGTGTATTCACTGTTGCAGTCCAGGTTACCCTCCCTCCAGCCCCCTAACTTCCTTTGGCTCTACCTCTACTTTCCTTTACTATGCTTAAAAGCCTTTTTGGTGTATTTGCTTTCATGTTGGAGTTGTATCATTGTATTTCTATATTTAATTGCTCCCCATTAGGGTGGCGCCTGACATCTGGGGCAAGAAAAACTGATTGTAATGGTGTCTGCTGCATGTTTTATACCCCTGGCAACCTGACGTCATGGAAGAAGGGACTGCAACTGACACAGGACCCAAGACTTTGTTAATCAGGCTGACTGAGGGCTACCTGCAAGCAGGTAACCCAAATGTAATGACTACAACAGTGAATACACTCTAACATTTACATTTATGGTAGGTGTACACAACTGTACTTTTCAGGGCAGGCTGTATGCACCATCTGTTCTCTGCACTTCCCTTTGGCTTATCTACTGTGCCCAGAGTATTCACAAAATGCCTTGCTCCAGCCTTTGCATACTGCAGGCAGAGAAATATTCAAATCTACCCATACTTGGGACGATTGCCTGATTCAGGCTGACAGGAGTTACTACTTCAGCACCTGGCATTTGTACAAAGATTTCTAACTTCACTGGGATACACCATCAATGAAAAGAAATCACAACTGGTGCCCAGCCAACAAATTGTATTCCTGGGAGCAAGCTTGAACACAACTTCCCAGATGGGATTCCACACGCCAGAAAAGCAGGTCCATTTGACAAACTATTTCAAACTAATGGCCAACAAAACCCAGCTGTCTGCAAGGAAAATAATACAAACCCTAGGGTTCATGGCCTCGTGCATTCTGCTAATTCCATATGCAAGACTGCATATGAGGAAACTTCAGTGGTACTTAAGAAGTCTCTGGTATCAACATTCTCAGGACATGGAAACAGTGATTCCTATTATGCCTTGTCTAAGGGCAGAGTTCCTTTGGTGGGCAGAAGCATGCAACCACAGCAAGGGACTTCTTTCACTCAATCCCTTGCCGACCAAGCCCTGACAACAGATGCACCAGACTATGCATGGGGGGCTTTGGCAGGCAAATGGAGCCCAGAACAGGTTCCCCTGCATATCAGTCAAAAAGAGATGCTAGCTGTACAGAATGCTCTGACAGTCTTCAAATACCTTATCCTTCCAGGACAGCTCATGATAGACAGACACCACAGTTGTGGTACATAAACAAGCAGGGTGGAACTCATTCTTACCCACTTTGCAGGTTAGCCATGGCTCTGTGGAACACAGCCTTGAGCATCCAAGTGCACCAACAAACTCAATTCCTGCCAGGCAAGCAAAATTTACTGGCAGATAACTTAAGCAGAAATCTACTGGATCCTCACGAGTGGAAACTGGAACCCAACTCATTCAAACTTCTAACCCAGAGGTGGGGAACACTGGAGGTGGACCTTTTTGCCCGCCCCCCCAAACCACCAATTGAGCAAATTTTGCACCAGGAACCCTCAGCAGAGCCTGGAAGGTGGACTCCGCTACTCAAGATCAAACAGGACATGTCAAGGGTAATCCTTTATTGCACCAGACTGGCCACGCCAGCACTGGCACCCACTCCTACGCAGTCTGACAGCAGTGCCATCCTGGCACCTACATCAGACACCTTCCTTGCTGCCTCAGCAGGAGGGATAGATTTTGCATCCACAGCTGCAAACCCTAAACCTTGCAGCCTGGCTTATTCCCTGAATACACCACCAACATCCCTCGGCAAACAGGTGCTGGATGTCATCCTTAAGGTCAGAAGGCCTAGTTCTAGGAAATCCTATGCTGAAAAGTGGAAAAGATTAAGATTCATGCCTGTGCCATCTCAGCTCATTATAATACTAAGCCCCCTCTGTTTTCTCACCCTCTCATCAAAGAGAGGAGCTAACAATTTAAGACCCCCTAGGAGAGCTCCCACCCCGGCCTGGGACCTTAACTTTTATACTGGAGAAGCTCACACTTCCCCCTTTTGAACCTGCTGTTTCAGCAGAGATAAAATTCCTCTCTTGGAAAGCAGCCTTACTTATAGCTATTACTTCAGCAAGAAGAGTGTCTGAGTTACAGGCAGTAATGGCAGTGGAACCCTTCATTGTTTTCCATGCTGACAGGGTTTCTTTCAGGACTAACCCTTCCTTTATGCCGAAGGTGTTATCCAGAGTGGCTTTAAACCAATCCATCCATTTGCCAACCTTTTTCCCTAATCCTCAGAATAAAGTGGAAAGGATCCTGCACTCCTTCGACGTGCACAGACAGCTCAGGTTCTACCTTGACGGGACTAAGCCTTTCAGAAAATCAAACTAGCTGCTAGTCATTTTTGCTACAGGGGCAGAGGGCAAGGCCATTTCGAAGCAAACCATTTCCAAATGGACAGCACACTGCATCCATTTCTGCTACAAGCACAATGGAAAACCGACTCCTCTGGGGATCTGAACTTATTTCACTAGAGCAACTGTATGTCTACAGCATTTTACAGGGGAGTCCCTACCATGGACATCCTGGAAGCTGCAACCTGGAGTTCTATACACACCTTCACCAAGCATTACCACTTACCTATTGTTTTCTAAATCCAGAGCTGGATTTGCTACAGCAGTCTTACAAGGCCTGCTAGCCAGCCCTAACACTTCTTCACTGCCTCTACCCTTCCTCAGCTTTGGGAATCTACCCAAGTGTAATGACTGCAGCAGTGAAACACGAAAAACATTGTACAGGTGTGTACACTTATATAAATGTAGATGTTTGGGTGTGTTCACTGTTGCAGTCCTGGATGTTCATCGTGCATACAGCTGCAGTCATAACAGATGGGTTCTCCTGCTGTCAGGCGAGTCCTTGGTCGGCCGAATTCCAAAGTCTAGGTCCGGCGTCGGTTGTCGTCGCTTCTTCCCTGACGTCAGTGCGACAGGGGTATAAAAGAACCAGCCAACGCCATTTTCTTCAGTCTTTCTTGCCGCGCGGTGCCCGAAGCAGAAGCAGTTCGCAAGTGCCGGTCGGCCAGCTCCTGAGATTACGAAAATTTGGAAACCGAAGTCTTCTTAAAAGCTAAGTACCCGTTGGGAAACTTTTCTTGCCTCAGACCGATGTCAGACAAAGTTAATAATTGTATTTCTTGTGGGAAGCAAATACCGCATAAGGATTTCCATTCCCTCTGTATACCTTGTGTAGGCCCAGACCACGACGTCTCGGTCTGTCGCTTTTGTGCTACATTCAACAAACGCACTAAGCGTCGGGCGGAGTTCGCCCAGCATTATTTTGGAAAAGCATTTAACTATACTATGTCGTCGGATACTCCGACTCCGGTTTTGTCTAAAAAACGCAAAGACAAGGACCGACACGCGAGGTCCGCGGCCTCTACCGACACCACGCCAAAGCCGACTACACGTGGTCCGGTTCTCAGCGAGGCGCCTACGCAGCCCCTGATTACCGACAACACATCTTTGACGGTTTCTCCTGTGCCCGAGGTCGCAGGCTCCTCGGCCCACACCCCGACTACAGATACCGAAGCCACTCTTGGCGTTGAAACTCAGAATGTGGACAGGTCCACCTCCACTCAAGGTGTCTTCAGACCTTCCTCTTCTTTCTCCATCAAGGCTTTCACAAAGTCTAAAGCAACCATTCACTCTGAGACCAGCTACACAGGGCCCATCTCCAGGCCCCATGCCTAAGAAACAGATGCTTAAAATGGCTGAGGATTTAATTACCCTTATCAGGGGTTCTCAGCCCCCACCGGACAAAAGGCCCAGAGTGGAGGAAGATTCCCCCTCCTCTGATCAGGGCTCTATTATTTCAGAGCACTCTGATGATCAGGAACATTCTTACTCCCCTTTTGAAGACTCTGATGCGGAGGAGTCCATCCCTTCTGTATCCCTCCCGAGGATTACTCATTTGGGGAAACTGCATACCTTAAGGGAACACTTCCACTGGGAAGGCCAGGATTATTCAGATTCCAAGAAAAGGCTCAGGGAATTTCTCTTGTTACCCCTGCACAGGCCTCTGGCTATACCTCCTGTCTTGGGCATCCTAGATGATGTTTACTCGGAGGCCTGCCTTAACCCGGGCTCTCTACCTCCAGCTCCAGTTAAGCCTGACAGGTACTACAGGGTTCCTGACTCACACCAATTTCTATACAAAAGCCATGCTGCTGACCCAGAAACCATCTCACAGGGCCCCAAGGGAGTTAAGGCCTCCATTGCCAAAAATCCATTGCCTTCCGAGAGAGATTCCAGATCCTTAGAAAGGTGGGGAAAAAGGTATATACCTCGGCTACCTTATCCATGAGGGCCTTAAACTGTCAGTTTCATATGCTAAAATACCAACAGTTTTTGTTATCACAATTGAAAAGTAAAATGTCACAACCTGAACAACCAGACTTGAAGGAGTTGCAGGATTTGATGCATAGTGCAGAACAAGTGGGTAAGCATACCTTACAATGTGGTTTTGATGCTCTAGAGGCCTCATGTAGAGCTGCTGTTACAGGATCAGTCATACGTAGGCATGCCTGGCTCAAGGAACAAGCCTTACCTGATCATGTCAAAGCTAAATTACTAGATGCCCCTCTTCAAAAGGATGTACTATTTGGTGCTAATGCTGAGGAAGTATTAAGGAAAATGGAGGAAAAGGCTAAATCAATGCAAACTGTGAAAGAATTTCTACAGGTTCAACCCCCACGTTTTAGTAGAAATTGGCCTTCCAAAAACTGGTCTTTGTCTGCCACAGACAGACCCCAAAGAGGCAGATACAGGCGCCCGAGGGGCAGAGGACAATCCCAAGGATTGTATAGAGGCAGACAATGGCAAGCTCCTACACAGAGGTGGTGAGGACAACTCGCAATCTTTCAGAAAGCAAACCCAATGACTTTCCCCTTTGCATGCCAACCAGGTCTCAAATGGCAGCACCCTTAGGAGGAAAGCTGGCATTATTCTCAAAAAATTGGCATGTCACAAAGGACAAATGGATCCTGGACATTATAAACAGAGGCTACAAGTTCTATTTTCACACCCTTCCAAAAATGAGAGGCATGCCAAACCTGCCACACAATCAAAGGGCAGAGGCACAAAGGCAAATTTCAGATCTCATAAACATGAAAGCTATTCAAGAGGTACCTACGCACGAACAAGGTCAAGGTTTTTACTCCAGGCTATTTCTGGTGCCAAGGAAGGGAAAAGATTGGAGACCTATTTTGGATCTGTCCATCCTAAACACATTTCTACTCGTACCAAAATTCAAGATGCTCACTCTACAGCAACTTCTTCCCATGCTATGCAAGGAGTCTTGGCTGGTCACATTAGACCTTAAGGAGGCATACCTGCATGTCCCAATCAGACAAAATTGCAGAAGGTACCTCAGATTTCTTGCAGGTTCAACCCATTATCAATTCTCTGTATTGCCCTTTGGCTTATCTACTGTGCCCAGAGTATTCACGAAATGCCTGGCATCAGTAATTGCCTACTGCAGACTTCAAGGGATACAAATATACCCCTATTTGGACGACTGCCTGATCCAAGCGGACAGCAAGCACATTCTTCTGAAACATCTGGCTTATGTAATAATGTTATTGAACTCTCTGGGATACACAGTCAACAAAAAGAAATCAAGGCTAATACCCTCTCGGAAGATAATTTTCCTGGGTGCCAATTTGGACACAAACACCCAGATGGCCTACCTCACGCCAGAGAAGCAGGGGCAACTAATTCAATACTTCAGAACACTAGCAAATTGCACCAGGCTGACTGCAAGGAAAATCCTGCAGGCTCTGGGATTCATGGCATCTTGCATCTTACTAATCCCATGTGCAAAGCTGCATATGAGGAAACTACAATGGTACCTGAAAAACATATGGTCTCAACAAAGCCACAGTTTGGAAACAATAATACCACTAATTCCATATCTGCAAAAGGAATTTCTGTGGTGGGCTCAAGCATGTCAAACACAGGTCTTCCATTCAGCAAGCCTCAAGCAAATCAAGTCATCACAACAGACGCCTCGGACTATGCCTGGGGGGCGCACATGACAGACCGGTGCATTCAGGGCAAATGGTCCCAAAAAGAAAAGCACCTTCACATCAATCAAAAAGAAATGCTAGCAGTAATAAATGCTATTATAGCTTTCAAGGACCTTCTACAACGAGGTCAGCTATTGATAAGAACGGACAACACCACAGTTATGTGGTACATAAACAAACAGGGAGGAACACATTCTTACCCCCTATGCAGACTGGCCATGTCACTTTGGAACATGGCCATGGACTTACAAATGGAACTACAAGCACAGTACTTGCCAGGCAAGGAAAACACGCTGGCAGACAACCTAAGCAGGAATATGACAGATCCACACGAATGGAAATTGCATCCAAAAGTTTTTACAGAAATAATCCAAGACTGGGGAAGGCCAGACATAGATCTCTTTGCCTCCCACAAGAATCATCAATTGACAAAATTCTGCTCAAGGATCTTCCATCCAAAGGCCTGGAGAGTGGACGCTCTTTCTTTCAGTTGGACATCAATGACCGTTTATGCCTTCCCTCCTCTTCCTCTGCTGCCCAAAGTTCTATTAAAGACCAAAGCAGACAGACCAAAGATGATCCTCATTGCTCCGGACTGGCCAAGGCAACACTGGTACCCACTCCTGAGGAGCCTGACGATTCCCACCATGGACCCTGCCTCTAATGCCTCTTCTTCTGACTCAGCACAGTTTCAAAACTCTTCACAGCCAGCTAAAAACACTCAATCTAGCCGCATGGAAGATTCCTTAGCATCGCAACAGGCCCTACTCTCCAAGGAGGTGCAGGATGTCATTTTGGAGGCCAGAAGGCCATCAACTAGAAAAGCTTACTCCGCAAAATAGAAACGTTTTTGTGTCTGGAATGAGAAAAAGGGCCAGGATCCTGGAAAACTGAATTTACCTCAAATACTACAATATTTGGCTGAACTGCTAAGCAGTGGACTTTCTCCTCCATCAAAATCCATGCCTCAGCCATTTCTGCAGAATACAACACTGATCCACCTTTATTCTCTCACCCTCTCTTAAGACAGTTCCTCAGAGGGGCTAAGAATTTAAGGCCTCCAAGGAAACGACCAATACCTGCTTGGGATCTTAATTTCATTCTGGAAAAACTGACCTTGCCTCCCTTTGAACCAGCTGCCTCATCAGATTTGCAATTTTTGCCATGGAAAACAGCTTTCCTTCTGGCTATCACCTCAGCTCGTAGAGTTTCAGAACTACAGGCTCTCATGGCTGTCCAGCCTTTTATCATCTTCCATCAGGACAGATTCCTTACGAACCAACCCGTCCTTTATGCCTAAAGTGGTATCCAGGGTAGCTTTAAATCGGGCCATACATTTACCTACTTTTTATCCTAATCCTCAAAACAAAGGGGAGAGATTACTACATTCCTTGGACATCCACAGACAACTACGTTATTATTTGGACAGAACAAAGCCTTTCAGAAAATCAGAACAGCTCTTTGTGGCCTATGCGGTAGGAGCTCAAGGGAAGCCAATTTCCAAACAGACAATCTCAAAATGGATAGCCCACTGCATACGCTTTTGCTATTCCTTTCATGGCAAAACTGTTCCTACAGGCATTAGAACTCATTCCACCAGGGCCACAGCCACCTCTGCAGCCTTCCTCAGAGGAGTTCCTACCAAGGATATTTTGGAAGCAGCCACTTGGAGTTCTGTGCATACCTTCTCCAAGCACTACAACCTACCATTATACTCCAAATCTAGAGCAGGCTTTGCCACTGCAGTCTTGCAGGGCATTTTGGTTCCTCCTAGTTCCACCTAGTGCCTACCACCCCTTTCTTAGCTTTGGGATTCTACCCATCTGTTATGACTGCAGCTGTATGCACGATGAACATAGTACAGTTTTGTACCTACCATAAATGTAGATGTTAGAGTGCTAATACAGCTGCAGTCCAGGTTTCCCTCCCTCCTTCCCCTCTTGGGACAGGCCTATAGGCTAACACATCCTCATACAACCTGATTGGGGTTTTCATTTATGATGTATTTGCTTGCAACTACTGTATTTTGATTATATTGCACTGCATTACCACACAAATTTATGTATTGCCTTCCTTCTGGGGGCACCTGACATCTGGGGCAAGAAAAACTGAAGAAAATGGTGTCTGCTGGTTCTTTTATACCCCTGTCGCACTGACGTCTGGGAAGAAGTGACTACAACCGACGCCGGACCTAGACTTTGGAATTCGGCCGACCGAGGACCCGCCTGACGGCAGGAGAACCCATCTGTTATGACTGCAGCTGTATTAGCACTCGAACATCTACATTTATGGTAGGTACAAAACTGTACTTTTCCCTCCAGCCCCCTGGCTTTCTCTATCCTTTCTGCCTATCCTCTTTATGGCCATCTTTTATGGCAGGGGTATTTGTTTTTTACTGAAGGTGTTCCACACCATGTAATAGCTTTCTATTTTGGGGGTTCCTGACATCTGGGGCAAGAAAAACTGGTGTAATGGCATCTGCTGCATGTTTTATACCCCTGACATCATGGAAGAGGCAACAGCATCCGACGCAGAAATCCCATGACTCTGGTATTCGGGCCGACTGAGGGCAACCTGCAGGCAGATAACCCAAGTGTGATCACTGCAACAGTGAGTGCACTTCATAACATCTACATTTATGGTAAATGTACACAGCTGTACTTCATATATGTGGGATAACACAAGTGAGTATAGTATCTGTCATGTCTAATTATGTAACGTCTTTTTGGTCTAAGTTGTGTTTATCTGTGCAGTTGTAACATAAGCAATTTCCTTGGGGATCAATAAAGTATTTCTGATTTTGCATGTCGAGGTAGTTTTTTCTCTTCTGATTAGTAATTGTCCATTCCTGGCTGAATATTCAAAATCCATATGGATGGAGACCAGTCCCTCGGGAAAAGAGGCTGTATCCAGAAAATTAGAGAATGTTACCTTGGCTCTTGGCATTGTTTTTTCTTTATTTCCTTCATGCCCCACCCTGGTGAAGGCACTGCTCATTGGTGATTTTATCAGCAGCTGTTTAACTCCAAGCTTGATCCCCTGCACTGTAGTTTCCCAAATCTGACACTGAGCCTTTTATACCAAGGGGTATCGTTGATAACCCCTCATACACATTTGGGGCATGTGATCACACAGCTATATTTTATTAGCCCTTGAAAGTCCAACTGAAAAGCTCTGTCTCAGAGGTAGCTAGGGAAGAAAAAATCCTTATTACTTTTAAACAAACTGCCAGTAACAGTATATTAGAACACTGGATTATGTAATTTAACCTTGTGTTGCGTACACTATATAGTAATTTCAATACATTAAGCTCAGATATCTGTATAGATCATAGTATGTATAGCATGTATAACTTGCATAAGTAGAGTATTCAGCACTATTTTACAATGCATGTACATGCCCCAACTGTAATATTAGCCCTTGGACAGCAGGTGAGGCATGCACATGTTTTATCCAAATAGCTTATTCTAATTGAGACTTATAACCAGGAGATTTACTTTAGTAGTAGTGTAAAAATTTTAATGATTGACTGCATGAGATGGGTATTTATTAATAGGGTTGGCACAAGGTGGTGTTATATTGATACATATGATTTAGTTTGAATGGTCATTTACAGATGAGGGAAAAGAGTAAGAAGTTATTGGTAATGGGACTATTTGCTTGAGAGACATGTCTTCAGAGAGATTTTAAATTGTAGATAAGATGCAATATATGCTGGGACAGAGTACTACAGCTTTGCAGCATTTAGAGTGTGTAGACAGAACTATTTTTACATTTTTATTAAGTACTAGGTGTTGTGCCGTTCGATTCTCAGCTAGAGCATCTTCTGTGTGGAGACGAGCGTGAATGGGCGTACCTTCGTTGAAGGTTGTGCGTCAAGGCTGGCAAACTCGGCACGTAAAAAATCTACTGCCAATCATTAGCAGACCGGAGTTCTGCTGTGGCAACCCCTAACCGGGAAAAAGCCGAAAGACACAAACAAAACTAGCTGTTGATTTAGTGATTGCAGTTTTCTGGTAGATGTGTACCAGCTTAATAACATGAAGATGTGGGCAGTCTTAACATGAGGGAAGGCTAGTAGGTTAGATCGCTCCAGACATTTAAGGAAGGTAAGTGCTACACCATGATGATTGGTCAAAGAGGGTACTTACAAACTTTGTAATTTTATTATAAGATACTCAATTTCAACTTGCTGAGAGGACTGTAGCTTGGTAAAAGTTAATGATAGAGTAGAAAGGTATGAGTTAAAAGTATTTTGAGAGTATTCTGTTTTTGAACTGCATGTTGAATGTGCTAATCGAGTTTTCTAGTTTTGCAACAAGTAGTTTTGTATTCCGTACTAACTCAGTTCTAGTATAGTTGATAAAAGTTGCCATAATTTTAATAAGATTGGAAGTGAATATACATTTTAGTTTTATTTGGATTTAGTGGTAGTTCTGGTTGTTTTGGGTATGCCTTTTTGTGAAGGAATAAGGTCCTCTTGGAGCTTGTTGGATAGAAGAAGCCATACATAGTGTTCAGTCATTTGCCTACTGGACTAGATTTGATGGATGAGTTACTTTATATATTTTGTTTACAAGTATGTTAAGTAGCAAAGATCCTAATTGAAACTTGTGGAACACATTTGTTGAGTTGACAGCTTATCAGCCCAGTGTGTACACTGTATTCAGTCGATGAGGTAAATTTAAAGTTAGTTATTTAAAGTTGTATTGTTTGTGAGACCTTGCTCCTTGAATCTCACTTAATGTAAGCTCAGTATGATGCATGCTGTCTGTTTTAATTCATAGCTTAATTTGAAATTAGAACAGTTGGTTTGGAAAGATGAAAAGCGCTGAGCCGTCTTGTTTTCCATCTTTAGCCAAAATGTATAGATTATATAAATATTACATTCTCATCTGTTTGTTCTAACAGAGTTAAGGAGAGTAAATATTGTACTATACTAGGGAACAAATGTTCTGTAGTACCCTACTGTTCCGAAGAATGCCTGTACCGGTTTCTTGTGAGTAGGGTTTGGGCCATGCCAGTATAGCCTCAGTCCTTGCAGGTTCTGGCCAAATATTTCCATCATCCACTCTAATCCAGGTAAGATGCATGTGCCATACCCTTTTGACACTTGTCAGTGTTGAGAGTCAGCCCTTCCATTTGTAATCTCACTCACACTTCCTTGAGTGTTTGTACAAATTCTGACCAGCACAAACTGTAGAGGGCAGTGTCAACTAGATAAGCAAGGACATATGTTTTCTGTAGTGATGGTAAAATGAAAAATGCTCACTGTTAGTGTGCTTTGCTTTTGATTTTTTTCACCTTCCTTCGTATGTTGTCTTATGCAGGCCAGGAATGTGTGATATGACCTGGCGCATCAGCCATACCGTACTCTACGCATATCACATAGGTTCATAATAGGCTATCTGCCCTAGGGCATTTATAAGCCTAGCCAGAGTGTGTTTGGCTTTCGCCACCTATTTTAAATTAATTTTGCTATGCCCTTTTTCGAGGTTAGTATACTGTGCCTCTGTCTAACAGTGGCACGGAAGTGATACCCGGGGTAAACCTACGATCTCCCATCCACTCATCAAGATTCCTCTTGAAGAGAGTCAATGAGGGACTCTGCCTAACCTGGACTGGGATTTTATTCCAGAGTGAAGGGAGCCTCTGGGTTATGAATCTGTCCCTCCAGCATGTCCTATTTATTTCAGTGCTGAGTTTCAAGTCTCTCGATCGCGTAGCTCGATGGGATTTGGATTTTCTGAGGTGCAGCATGTCCATTAATTCTGGGTTGGACATGGCTTTATACGTCAGGCACAGATCGCCTCTGAGCAGGCGGTATGCCACTGAGTAGAGCTGGAGTTTCTTTAACCGGGCAGCATATGGCATCTGTTTGAGCCCTTTGATCCTCTTGGTGAGGTACTTTTGGGGTCTTTCCAGTTGCTGCAGGTGTCTGGTAAGGTACATCCCAAAAGGGGCATTGTACTCAATTATGGGCCTGATGAGGGATGAGTAAAGAGGCACGATGACCTCCCCTGATCTAGATGTGAATCCCTTCATGATTAGGTGGGCTATATAAAATGTTTTTCTAACCACTTTGGCCACGTGGTTGTCAAATGAGAGATTGCTATCAACCTGGGTCCCCAGGTCCCTAATTACTTTTTCTGTACTTAATGGATTACCACCTATGTGGTAATTTGTGGGCACTTTGTTTTTGCCAAAGGGGATTATTATACACTTTTGGCGTTTAGCTTGAGGCCATGGCTCTGGCACCAGTTGTCTGTTTCTATGAGGCCCTTTTGGAGGATGCTTGTGTCGGCTGGAGAGTCGATTATGGCGCCCAGTTTGCAGTCATCTGCTAACTTGGTCAGCCGCAGTCCTTCCATGTTGGCCTGTACCTCCGAGAAATATATACCGCACAAGAGAGATCCCAGGACTGAGCCTTGTGGGACGCCACTTGTAACTGGTTTGGAGTCTGACATGGTTTCAGCAATTCTAACCATGTGGGTTCTGTCCTTGAGCCAGTTTGCAACCCATCTAGTGACATAGGGGTTTATATTTAAGCTGGTGAGCTTATCTATAATGCCCGAGTGGGGTATTGTATTGAAGGCTCTTGCGAGGTCCAGGTAGGCTGTGTGGACCACCTTCCCCTCGTCAATGGCCTTGGTGACTGTTTCAAAGAAATCAACCAGGTTTAAGAGGCAGGATCTGCCCTTAACAAAGCTGAACTGGGTAGGATCCAGTGTCTGTTGGTCCCCAATATCTTTATTTATGAGGTCCATGATGATCCTTTCCATAGCTTTGCAGACCAAGCTAGTCAGGCTTATGGGGCGATAGTTTCCAGGATCCGTTGAGGCACCACCTTTGTGGAGAGGGACCACTGTTGCTGTACGCCACTCTTTGGGTACATATCCTGTAGTAAGGCTGAGATTGAACAGTAGTTTTATGTTTGGGTTTAGCTCTTCTTGGAGTTCATGTAGGACGCAGCCCGGGACACCGTCTGGTCCCATTGATGCTGTGTTTTTTTGCATTGGAGAGGGCGGCTCTTACCTGAGCATCTGAGATGTCAGGGGGGCAGCACTCTGCTGGGATAGATATTTGTCCTTTTGGTGGGGGGGGGGAGTTTGCATTGAACCTGTCAGCTAGGATGTTGGCAGTGTCTGTGGGTTCGGTGTATTTTTTGTCATTGTGGACTAATTCTGAGCATATCTGGGAATTCCCACTCAGGTTCCATGTTAGCTTTTTGTGGATATCTCAGGGCACCAAAAAGGATTGTATTCTCACTCTAAATGGAGAGCTTCTAGAAAGTTCCGTATGTTGCCCTTGATGAACCTGCAAGCTTGATTTGCTTCTGAATCCAGGGAGTTTGTATTAGAGAGCCATATGTATTACCACAGCTAGAAGATTCCAGGATTAAAATTTTTCTTAGTGGGTGAATACCCTTTAACAAAAAAAAATAAAAGTTTTGAAAACTCTTCTTTTGGTGTATTCCTGTTAGTATAATTATCTGCTTTGCCAACCACATTAGTTAATGATTTGCACAGGCCTGAAGAGGTTTAGCCTTGGCTGTAACTTTTTTAAAATTCTGTGTAATGTCTATATAATGCCTAGCAAATGTGTATTTTGTTAAGTAGTATTGTGTATGCAGTCTGTTAGTTTTTGTGAGTATTATCATGGGGGGGGGGCGGTAGTTACGAGTTTTAAAGCTGTACCTTGTTACAGTGCATTTCTAAATCCAACCTGAAACTTTCTTTTATTTATTTATTTATATTTGTTGACCGGGAGTGTTCGACTGGACGTAGTTCCATTTTCAGCGGAGGCCCGGGGAGAAAAGCTCCACAGTTAAAATAAACAGACAGTAGTTACATTGGATTACATAGCAATTAACAGTTTACATATCAATTACTTACAACATATTTACAGATGAAGAACATAGTACATCAGTAGACAACTAGTATCTTTATCTGTGAAGTACATAACAGACAATGTTAAGTTGTCAATCTCGCCTTCATTCTTGCTGGATGGGTTCGGAGCCGACCCTCGGCTCCGACTCTGCCAATACTAAAGCTCGAGAGCTTATTCCACCGGCTCGAGGCTCCCCTATATCCCACTATGCTAGGCGGTAACTACTTAGATCTCGTTTGCCACTTAGCTGATGAGGTGCTTTCTTCTACCGGCTCTGGCAGGTTAGTGAGTTTTCTTGTTAAAAAAACTTCAAATTTCTACCCCTATCTTTTCTATTTAGTTTTTATACAGAGTATCCCTTTAGTTTAAATCGGGTCCCCCTTGTGTTTGAATTCCCGTTTTATCCCCTTTTTAACTTTTAGGCCTTTGGCCCACTCCCTTTTTTTTCCCTGTCCTTTCAGTGTGACTGGATTTTTATTTGGTTAAAGGGTGTCTGTGTGTTGTGTTTGTATTTCATACAGCCTTTTCCAGATGTCTAAAGACTCCAAGGTCTCAGGCTTCAAGAAGTGTGATTCGTGCTGTCAGAAAATGGCTCTGACAGACTGTCACACTTCTTGTGTCTATTGCCTGGGACCTTTGCACCTGCAGGACTCATGTGCTGTTTGCCATGCGTTCAGCCCTAGAGTCCTGCAGGAATGCAAAAACAAGCTCATACTTCGAGGCTTGTTAAAGCCTGAAGGCCCCCCGACCCAGTCTGCGTCGGGGAAGCCTTCTAAGACTTCCAGGCCGTCTGCTCCAGCTTCAGAGCCGTCTCCTGGGAGCATTAAAGCTGCTTCGACATCGGTTCCGGCTGGAGTCGATGTTTCGAAGTCTCATACAGTTACCTCTGCTCCGGCCGGAGCCGAGGTTGTCAAGACTCAGTTGGCTCCGATAGGCTTATCGGAGCCACCTTCAAAGAAGAGGTCTAGGTCCCCTTCCATCGGCTCCATCCACTCGGCTCCAGGATCCCCTCTTCTGTCGGAGCGGAGCCATAGGTCTCATTCCTCTCGGTCCTCCAGGCTGTCCGACCATGACTTCCAAAGGGTGGTGAGTAGACTTCCAAGTCCGAGGCACTGGCCCAAATGCTGCATAGCCCTACTCAACAGTTAGCGGCTATTCCCATCCCTGATTCTATTCCTCCTCGTTTGGAGCCGTGGCTGTCGGTACTTCGGAGCCGATACCTTCCCTTTCGGCTCCGTCGTCTGCTCCGATTTCCTCCTTGGAGGGATCTCGGCGCCGAGCTTCCCTCGTCTACTCCGAGGGGGCGAGTGGCATCGAACCCTTGTCCGACCCCGTTCTCCCTCTCGGGGCGTCGGCGCTGGTGAGTTCGGCTCCGACATCGGCCTCTGAGCCGTCCCTGTCGGTGCCGGGGGGTCCTTGTCTCCTCGGAGCGGGGACCTCCGGCCTTGGCTGATAGGGGCGCATTCGAGGTCATGTGGAGCGTGCTAGACCCAGTGTCTACCCTACAGTCTGCTCCGTCAGCTCCTCCCTCTTCAGTGCCTGCGGTGGTTTCTACCCACCCCCTTGTAACAGACCGTAGAGAGCCAGCTCCTCAGGTTTCCCCATTGGGAATATCCTCCTCTTCCGAGGCCTCTCCTTATCCGGTAGAACCCCCTCAGAAGAGACGGTGCAAGAGGAAGCACATTGACTCCCCTGAGTCTATCACCTCTGACACCGACTTGGAGGAATCTGAAGGCTCCCCTCGGTCCCCTCTCTGAGGATGTCTCTTTTGCTGACATCCTTGAAATCCTGAAACAGAGGGGGAACTAGCCCGCCCTTAACCCTTCAGAGGACGAGTCGGTTTACCTTGAGGCGTTTGGCTCTCGCCCTTCCACCTACTGGGTTTCCCCTCCCTTTGACCCCCCTTATGGAAGTGGTGGCAAGGAAGGCTTGGAAGGCCCCTGATTCAGTGGAACCTACCCCAAGGAGGCCGTCAAAATTTATTACTGCCCCTAAAGAGAGAGAGTTTCTATCTAAAGGTGTATCTGTTGATGCCATGGTGGTGGCCGCAGCCACTAAGAAGGAGTTAGCCGATCCTTCGGTACCTGTCCATCCTCCTAATAAGGAGTCTAGGACCATAGACAGGTACGGTAAGCGGATGTTTTCATCAGCGACCTTTTCCATGCGGTTGCTGAACTACTTGTCACTTCTCCCGTCTCCAGAGGGATTTGCTCAAGGATATGGGTGAGGCCATGCAGGATCCAACAGCTGAGGGGTTCCAAGACAAAATGAACTCCCAGTTGGCAACCCTGAATTCGATTGTCAACTCCTCCATGCGGCTTATCTCATATGCGGCTGATGGGGTGAATAGGGCCGCAGGCACAGGTGTAGCTTTACGACGTCACGCCTGGATGCGGCTTTGCAATTTTGCGGACCCTTTCAAGGTGTCCTTCACCAATTCCCCCTTTGATGGCTCAACGTTGTTTGGACCTCAGGTGAAGGATACATTGACTAGGTGCGAGCAGGAAGGCAAGACTCTCTGCCGTGGGAGTCCATTTTTCTACCCCTTCTAGACCTTATCCAAAAGGTCAGAGGGGAGGAAAAATGTGGTTCCGCAAACCACAGTCTCATCTGACGCACAAGGTCGATTCCCCTCTAGAGGCAGAGGGGGGAATAATAATAGACGCCGCCCTAGGGGCAGTGGTGGTCCGCAAAACCAGGGTAGCAGAGAAACTTTCTCTGATAAACCCTTTCAGCATCCCTTAGGAGCTGCCTGGCTGTCCACCTTCGGTGGCAGTCGGGGGAAGATTATCACTGTACCCAAAAGCCTGGCTTTCCCTCACTCAAGACAAATGGGTACAGTCAATCATATCCGAGGGTTACAAAATTCCCTTTATTCACATCCCATCCCAACTCAAAGGATCCCTTCCAGACGTTCCACCCAGTCTAAGGGAACAAGCAACATTAGAAATATCAAAGCTGCTCTCAAAAAGAGCTATCCAACCAGTCCCAGCAGACCAGCAAGGATCTGGAATCTACTACAAATTCTTTTTGGTACCAAAAAAAACAGGGGACTGGAGACCAATACTGGATCTCAGCAAGTTAAACAATTATATCAAAAAAACAAAATTCCGGATGGTCACGCTACAGTCCATTCTACCCTTCTTGGGTCAGGACAATTGGATGTGCTCGATAGACCTTCAGGATGCGTACTACCATATCAAAATGCACAGACGCTCCAGGAGGTTTCTCCGCTTCAGGCTGGGAGCCAGTCACTACCAGTTCAGAGCCCTGCCCTTTGGTCTCACTACAGCCCCCCCGAGTGTTTACCAAATGCATGGCAGTGGTCGTGGCTCACTTGAGACGTCAAGGATTCCAGGTGTTTCCATATTTGGACGACTGGCTCCTTACCGCCACCACCAGACATCAACTGCTTCTATGCAGAGACTTCACCATCCAAACTTGCCAAGCTCTAGGCATTTCAATAAATTTCGAAAAATCTGCCTTGTCGCCTTGTCAATCTATTACCTTTATAGGCGCCACCTTAGACACAGTCCATCTTTCCGCCAGACTTGCAGAGTATTAGATATCCGCAAACAAGTTTACCTTCTACTTCAATGCAACAAGGTCAACGCCAGGGTAGTCTTGAAGGTATTAGGACTCATGGCAGCTACTATTACACTTCTCCCCTTAGCTCGTTTTCACATGCGGATCCTCCAGTGGATGCTGTTTACCCAGTGGTCCTTCCAACAGCTCCCGATGTCTCACATCATCCTACTAACTCAATCATGCAAGAATCACCTGTCTTGGTGGATCACATCACCTCAAGTTCTCCAGGGCAGACCCTTCATTCTCCCCCCCCCAATCGCCACGGTGACAATGGACGCCTCCCTGATCAGGTGTGGGGGGGCATTATCAGGGCAGGACAGTCCAGGGCATGTGGCAACCTTTCGAGTGCCACTTGCACATAAATGTCTTAGAGATGAGAGCAGTGCTTTTAGCGTTGCAAGCCCTTCAGGACTCTCTTCCCACAGGGACTATTGCAATTCAGACGGACAACATGTCCGTAGTGTGGTACATCAACAAATAGGGCGGAACCAAGTCCTACCCCTTATGTCGAGAGGCACTCAGACTTTGGCAGTGGGCGATTTCTTCTCAGCGTTTTCTGATAGCAACGCACATTCCCGGGAAGTCCAACGTGATTGCGGACAAGTTGAGCAGGGCCATTCTCATGCCTCACAAGTGGTCTCTAAAAAAAAATCAGTGCTGGAAGAAGTCTTTCAAAGATGGGGCCGGCCTTGCTGCGATCTTTTTGCTACTCCCCAAAATAGCAAGTGTCACGACTTCACTCTCTTCCCGTTACCAGGCCATCCCACCAGAGATGCTCTAGTCCACGATTGGCCCCGGGGACTTCTGTATGCTTCCCCCCCCCTTTCCACTGATCTCTCAATTCAGAAAGCTATCGCCTTGAGAGTCACTATGATCCTCATTGCCCCTTACTGGCCTCGACAGATATGGTTTATGTTCCTCCATCATTACCTGTTGGAGCAGCCTTGGCATCTGGACCCAGTGCCAGATCTTTTGACCCACCAGTCGGGCCAGCTGCACCACTCCCTTCAATCTCTCAACCTCACAGCGTGGTTTCTCCGATTCCTACCCTAGCCAGGCTTCCCTTAATCTCTCATTCGGTCCGTAACATCCTGATAGCCTCTCACAAGTCTTTACCAGGAGGATTTATAATAGTAAGTGGAAGCGTTTTTCCTTCTGGGCAGCATCAAAAAATATAGACCCCTTCACTGCACCTATTCAGTCTATCCTAGACTTTCTGGCAGAGCTCTTTCATTTAGGCTCTTACTCATCTACCATTAGAGTACAACTAGCTGCTATATCTAACTTAAATGTAGGTGTCTCGGACTTCAGTATCATGTCCCATAAACTCTGCAAAGCCTTTTTAAGAGGTGTTTTTCTGCTCAAGCCCCCAATCAAAGATCCCCCACCTCAATGGGACTTGAATTTGGTCCTAGCATCCTTGATTCTCCCCCCCTTCGAACCAGCGGCTTCTTGCCCTCTTAAGTTGCTCTCATGGAAAACACTTTTTCTAGTAGTCATAACATCAGCTAGAAGGGTATCTGAACTTCATGCTCTTTGCAGTCGTCCTCCTTACTTAGTTTTCCATAAAGACAGGGTGTCCCTCCGGACTAATCCGTCCTTCTTGCCTAAGGTTTCCTCTGAGGCAAACCTAAACCAGACGATTGATCTCCCCGTCTTCTTCCCTGATTATTCCAACAGGTCGGAACAAAAGTTACATTTTCTAGATGTTCACCGCCAACTTAGATATTATTTAGACAGGTCTAAACAGTTCAGGAAATCTGATCAGCTTTTCCTGTCTTATGCGGAAGGGAAATTGGGCCTTCCAGTTACTAAAGTGTCCCTTTCAAGATGGCTTACCTCTATAATTACCTTCATCTATGAAATCAGACCTCAAAAACTGCCTTCAAGACCTAGAGCTCATTCAACTAGAGCATTAGCTACATCTGTAGCTTTTCAGGACAGGCTACCAATAGATTCCATTTGTGCAGCAGCCACATGGGCTTCTCCTCATACCTTTATTTTGCATTACAAATTGGATATGGCTTCCAGAAACCATGCCAACTTTGGTTCCACTGTTCTCAAGAGTCTTTTCCGATGGGCCACCCGGGGTAAGGTGCTAGGGGCGCGGTCCCATCCAGCAAGAATGAAGGCGAGATTGACAACTTAACATTAAGAAGTTATGTACCTACCATAACGTTCCATGTTAGTTGTCTTCTTCTCGCCTTCTTTCTTGCGTCCCACCCTCCTTCCCCCTAGCCTGGACAGACCATTAGGAATATTTGGGATCTTCCATTGGGATTTTTTCCTTCCCACATGTTCTACCACCTCTATTCTCCCTTTTTATGTTTGTGGTAGTTTACCTACAGTTTTATATATAGAGGTGGGTTCTTTTTCTCTCTTCTCCATTCTATGGAGACCAGAACTGCTTGGTTTTAGCTATCAAATGAGATCTGAGTAGTTACCGCCTAGCATTGTGGGATATAGGGGAGCCCTGAGCCGGTGGAATAAGCTCTCGAGCTTTAGTATTGGCTGAGTCGGAGCCGAGGGTCGGCTCCGAACCCATCCAGCAAGAAAGAAGGCGAGAAGACAACTAACATGGAACGTTATGGTAGGTACATAACTTCTTATTAACAAATGTTACAAGAAGTTCCTGCTGTGTAATAAGTACTGGCTTATAAGCATGTGAGCTTGCTATAATCAAGGTAGTTAGTGGAGTGGAAAGAAAGGTAGTGGTTGGATGGGGTGGGTGATATTAGAGTGAGAGTTGCAAGGGCATAGCCAGCATGTTTTTAGGTGGGCTTTTAGTAAAGTTTTGAAGTGGGTGCATGATGGTATGGAGGTAATTGTGGGTGGGAGGGAGTTCCATAATTTGGCTATGGTGCAAGAGAATAGTGCTTCACCAGCAGAGTTATTGGCTTTAGTGATCTGCAAGTGATTTTTCTTGCTGGGTCTTAGTGGTCTGGTGGTGCGATAAGGTTGGAGTAGATTCTGGAGGGATGGGACATTTAGTGGATGGTTTACTAGTTTGTGGGCGAGTGAGAGTTGATACCATTGAAGGAGGTGAGGGAGTTCAAGCCAGCCCAGTTCAGCAAGTGAGAGACAGTGGTGATTACGGTAGGATGCTCCTGTGTTGTCATGTTTTAAGTTCTAATCTTGTGTCAGAAGAGAGGTTGGAAATTGTCTAGTCCTAGCACTTCACTGTGGACTGATTTCAAATTATTTTGCTACTGTATGCTCTCATTCACTGAAGTGAGCATCTGTTCTGATACTGCTTTGGCCTTATGAGGGCATTCACAATGAGTTTTGTTCTGCAGGTTACTACTTTCAGCACTGAAAGGCTGTGTACAGAAAGTGTTTTTACCTGTTTAATCATCTGCTTGTATATTACACAATTCTGAAAGTAGAATGTGAAGTATAGCTTACAATAAAATTCAAACATGAATAAAGATGCATGTCAGGAGATGTAGTAAAACAAAGACTCCGTGGTACTCTTCACAGGTGATCTCAACTCTCCGAAGCCTTCTTGATTACCAGTCCCAAGTGGGTGAAGAAGTTAAGCCATGCCATTTATTCCTCTCTTCACAACATCTGATCCATTTTGACTTTAAATAGTGGGAGTAACGTAGCCTTTTTGAATGACATCTTTTCAGCTCCTAGAGCCTGCTTTTCCAGATGACCTAATTTCCATCAGTTTCACTTCAGCAATGGCATGCATTAAACATACCTGTTTATACATGTGCCACTCAAATACATTTCTAGAGTTAGCCTTTAAATATGACTGCTGCATTTTCTCCATCTCCTTTATCATGTGCAAATTACGATACCCTAATTAAGGTGTATCCTTCCTAGACAGATGAAATCTCTACTGAGTGGCTCTGGGGTGGCTTAAGAGGAGACTGGTTATGAGCAGAGCAAGGTCAGCATCTTTTGGCCAAAAGGCAGACCGATCAGCTATCAGAGGTGTTCACTGGGTATTAGCTGATAGCCTTGAAAGAGAATTCCTGTGGTTGACACTATTACATGAATCTGGGGATAAGTTGCTGGTAGTAGCATATACAACTGTTAACACTCCGCTGTCAGGTCACGTGAGGCCCATTTATTAACTACATATACTGAAATTGCCACAGTGACTTTCTGTACTGTAAACAATACAGCTACCTGCATATGGCTCTTTATTTAGTAAAGATGAACCTTCCAAGTATATGCCAGTAATGAATTTTCGCTAATGGGGATTCGCAGCACTGGAGGTTCCCCCATAGTCAGTGCTACCTTTTCTTCCTTTTCATAAACAGTCTTGCCAGTAACCTACCATTACTTGATGTTACGTGTAGATGACCACTTACTACTTTAAGACTGGTAGCAAGTCGTACACAGAGGTATACTAACTCAACCACAGAAGAGCTCCTCTGAATTAGGCTATTGGTCAACTAATAACCGAATTCTTATTTGTGTCTCCTTGCACACTTATCTCCTTATGTAAATGTCTTCTTTACCTCTTACAAGTCCACTGTACTTGCAGTCACACTGTTACAATGACAGGAAACAATACAGCAGGTTACTTATAACCTGTTTGCATTGTATCTGCAAAATATTACCGTTTACTATTCATGTGCAGTGTTATCAAATGTATCCTATGTTCTATTTAAGCTGCTCTCTAAAGCCATGACTGTGACTGAAAGATGTGAGATCATCCCACTTAACTGGTCAGCATATAGTAAATAAAAACAATGATACAGCTGGTATGACTAAGGACATGCATAGGCACTAGGACTGCTCTGCAAGCAAAGCTATGGGCCAGGGAAAGAAACTTAGGCTAGCAGCCTAATGTGTTGTGTAATGCTCTCTCTTCACTTTGTTGGCCTGCTTGTGCTTATGGCAACATGGAAGCATCCCTGGGCTTTATTAGAGTTGAGGGTGGGTCTGAGTTTGAGTCTTTGCATTTCTTAGTTCCAAGTCTTTATTACTAAAACTTTTTTTTTGCTTGTGTGTGCTAGATCTCACCTGATACATCCATTTACCTGAACCAAACCAAGTTGGCCCATTTTTGTCCATGTGGTGGAAGCCGGGCGTTCCCAGCTTAGGCAAGAACCTTGCAGCACGCTTGTTTCTGGAAAGCCTTAAACTATCCATTCCCCACTAGAGTGTTTGATGGTAAGGAATAGGCCATTTTGCTGATCCTGCAGAGCTACCTACCATATCTCTAAATTGTCCCCGATTTATACCTCATACGTTTGTCGTGTGCCAAGTAAAATATTTTTTATGGCAAAGTACTAAGGATTGCAGTCTCAGTAATGCCAAATGTTAGATCTGATGTCATTTTCATTCATTCCTCAACGAATGGGTTCGGATCCGATCGTCTTATCTAACTCTACCACTTTTCTTGCAGTCTAGGATCTGACTCTTGAGCTCCTCCATTTACCCATAATGCCCCTGATCACTGCTTTACATTAGATCTCGTTTGCTTCTCTAGTGATTGGTCAGGATTTTGCACTCTTGAGGTCTGTGAAGTTACTCAGTTGAGTAATACATTTTTTGATGTTTTATTACCAAATCTCTCTTCCAATACTCCCTTCCTCTCTTTACCTTTCAGAGTTAGTATAAAATGACTTTAGACTTTTTTTGCTACTAGTGTAGATTCTGTTCTACCATTGTTGGTAGTCTTTCCCTTATTACCTCTCCTGGGGTAATTTTTCATACCATTGCTGGTATTTCCTCCTTTCACTTTTCCCTAAAATAATAAAATAAGCAAAAAAAATATATATATATATTTTCTGTTAAATTGTTTTTTGTGTGTGTAGTCTCTTTTTTGGTATGGCAGAAAAACCTACCAGTTTCAAGAACTGTACTTCCTCTGGGCATAACTATACCCAGTTCTGATACCCACAGGGTATGTGTATTGTTTAAGCCCTGCTCACCTTCAAATTTCTTATGAAGTCTGTGCAGGTTTCAATATCAGGGCAGTGACAGGTGTAAAACTTATTCTGAAAGGTATGTTGCCTGCTTCTTAATCTGCAGTTCCTTCTAGTTCAGGGGCTCAACCCCCACTGATGTCATTTTCATTCAGAAAAGTCTGGAGTCTTAAGAAATGCTCACCTGTCTGATCACCTTCCACTCCATGTTCGGAGCCACCATCAAAAGTAAAAAGGTCTAGGATCCCACCTTATCAGATTTTACCTCCACTAAGGCTAAAAAGGTTTCCGATCCAATTTCGGCTAAGTAGGTCTCCTCAGATCCAGTTTCCATGCTTCTCTCCAAAACCGGTTTCTTCCAAATTGAGGTCCCCTTTCTTGCAGGAGACTCCAAAAAAGACATCTGATATTGTTAATCCTCGTTCATTCCTTACGTATGGGTATCTGTTCCGACCTCTGAACCGAGCCGGCCATCTTCCAAGCTCGCGTCAGCCACAAACTCTTGAGCTAAAACTCTTGCCCAGAATTCCCCTCTCCGTTACCTCAGATTTCATTTGCCGCGTCGTCCTACGGGCCTTTCGTGCCCAGCCCCCTACCTCCTGGGTTACTCCACCTGCCAACGAGCTGGTCCGGCTCGTCATGCAGCTTGTGTGGAAGGCTCCTGACACCAATGAGGTCATTACCCGGAGGCCAGATAAATTTTTGACCCCTCCTGCTACTGACCCCCATTGGTCCAAAGGTCTTCCTGTAGATGCTCTGGGGGTGGCGGCCGCAACAAAGAAGGACCTGGCGGAAATAAAAAGCCAGACTGTCCATTTGCATAACAGAGTCAAGGGCTCTGGACAGAATAGGGAAGCGTACTTTTGCATCAGTGACCTTTGCAATCTGGTCCCTGAATCATATGGCACACTTCACCAGGCTTCAAAAGGATTTAGTATCTGAGCTCTCTGAAACTTTGGCTGGTGCCGTGTCTGATGAGGTCTGTGACAAAGTGGCCTCTCAGCTGGCTACCATTGAATCGATATCAAACTCCTCCATGCGCCTGATATCTCGCGCATCAGAAGGAGCAGCTAGAGTGGTGAGTTCAGGCATTGTTTTGAGACTGCATACCTGGATGCGCTTATGTAATTTCACGAAACCCTTCAAGGCTTCCTTTCTCAACGCTCCCATCGAAGTCTCTTCACTGTTTCGACCCAAAGTTAAAAGTACACTGGCCAGATGTGAACAGGACGGTGAGACCCTTTCTGCCGTAGGTGTTCGTTATTCTTCCCCTCAACGTGCTTTCTCCAGAAACCAGAAGAGTGGGAAGATATTGTACAAAAAGTCTCGGGGTCCTTTCTGTGACACACAGGCCGAGTTCTCCCCTAGAGGCAGAGGGGAAAACTCTCAGGGAAGACGCTCCTTTCAGGGCAGAGGGGGTCCGCGTAACCAGGGTTCCAGGGATTCCTTTCCTGGTCAATCCTATCAGCGCTCCTGAAGTGACCCAACTCCTTTCCTCTGGAGATGGTTGGGGGTCGTTTCTCCTTGTACCCTTCTGCCTGGCTAACCATCACCACTGACTCTTGGGTACAAAGGATAATAACCAGAGGTTACCATATCCCCTTCGATCATCGTCCTGCCCCCCCCCAACAAACTTACCCGACGTTCCACCAAGTCAAAGGGACGCAGCAGCACTAGAGGCAGCAAAGCTGCTAAGAAAGAGAGTTACCCAAATAGTCTCACCAGACCAGATAGGATCTGGATACTACTCGAGACTTATTTTTGTTACCAAAGAAAACCAGGGACTGGAGCCCAATTTTGGATCTCAGTATATTGAACAAGTTTGTGAAAGTACATAAATTCCGGATGGTCACAATACAGCCTATCCTCCCGCTTTTGGAAAAAGACTATTGGATGTGCTCGATAGATCTTTAGGATGCGTACTGCCACATAAAAGTGGACAGGACATCAAGAAGATTTCTGCGCTTCCGTGCGGGAGCTAGTCACTAACAGTTCAGAGTACTGCCCTTCGGAGACTCTACAGCCCCAGAGTGTTCACAAAGTGCATGACAGTCGTCACAGTTCACTTGCGACTACAAGGATTCCAGGTGTTTCCATACCTAGACGACTGACTCATCTCCACCCCCACCAGGCATCTATTGGAAGAAGCTCTGGCATACTCTCTCCTCGTTTCAAAAAGGCTAGGCATATCCATAAACTGGCAGAAATTCAATCTCACCCCATCTCAGTCCACAGAATTCATAGGGGTCATATTGGATACAAGGTATTGCAGAGCATCCCTTCCAGAGCACAGAATTCTAAGGATAAAGCAACAGAGGCCATGAGGATATGGCAATGGGTAATGGCTGCCAACCATTTTCTTCTAGCAACAAATTCCCGGGAGTTCCAATGTGATAGCAGACAGACTCAGCAGGTGCATTCTAAGACCTCAGGAGTGGTCCCTGAATTCCTTGATAGTGGCGGAGATCTTCCACCGCTGGGGCAGTCCGTGCTGCGACCTCTTTGCATCCCCGACCAATTACAAATGCAGCAACTATTTCGCCTTGATTCCCCCACCAGGACAGGCACCCAGGGACACTCTAGTCCACGATTGGCCCTCTGGTCTTTTTTATGCTTTTCCACCTCTTCCTCTCATTCCCCAGTTTCTGAAGAAAGCCCGTCTGTTGAAGAGCAAGGTGATCCTCATAGCACCATATTGGCCTAGTCAGATTTGGTTCCCCTTCCTTTGGCCTCACCTGCTAGATCAACCATGGATTTTCCATCCAACCTCGGGGTTAATCTCCCATCCACAGAATCTGATTCATCCCAACTTGGACAGCCTGAAGCTCACAGCTTGGTTCCACCAATTCCCTTGATTGCCAGGCAGAATGTTCTTTCTTTATCAGTACAGGACATTCTTATTGCATCTCACAAGTCTTTCGCTAGAATAACTTATCTAAACAAGTGGAAAAGATTTACCTGTTGGCTGAAAGAAATGCAAGTAGATTCTTTTTCAGCACTATTGTCGATAGTTGGAGTGTCTAGCCGGTCTGTTTCAATCAGGTCCATCGGCCTCTGCCATTAGAGTTAATTTGGCTGCAATATCTAATTTCCATGAGGGTGTCCAAGACTCCTTTCTTATGTCTCACAAATTATGCAAGACTTTCATAAAAGGTGTGAATCATCTGAAGCCCCGTTTTAGAAAACCTGTTCAACCATGGAAACTGTCATTAGTTCTACAAGCTCTGACAATGCCTCCTTTCGAACCAGCTTTTTCATGCGACCTCAAACATTTGTCATGGAAAACCTTGTTTTTGGTCGCCATTACGTCTGCCAGACGTATCTCTGAGCTTCAAGCCTTATGCATCAAGAGTCCATACTTGATTTTTCATAGTGTCTTTGAGAACTTATCCTTCCTTTCTGCCAAAAGTGATTTCTGAAATGTCCATTAATCAAACCATTGAATTGCCAGTTTTCTTCCCCAATCATTCAAATAGAGGAGAGTATTGCCTACATACCTTAGATATTCACAGGCAAATTTGCTTCTACTTGAATAGGACTAAGGCCTCTCGTAAATCAGACCAGTTATTTTTGACCTATTCTGGACCTAAATTAGGATGTGCTGTTGCTAAGGTCACATTGGCTAGATGGTTGAAAGACCTTGTGACCTTCATTTATACACAATGCAATATTCCATTACTGACTACTGTTAAGGCTCATTCGACAAGGTCGGTGGCAACTTCGGCTGCCTTCCATGCCAGAGCTTCTTTACATGACATCTGTGCAGCTGCAACTTAGGCTACGCCTCATACCTTCATCGAGCATTACAAATTGGATTTGGCCTCCAGGGGAAGAGCATCTTTTGGTTCTGTGGTGCTCAGGAATGTCCTTCCATGAGAGCTTCCCAGGAATAGAGGTAGCTGGGGACTCTGTCCCATACGTAAGGAATGAACGAGGATTAACGATCAGATAAAGAAGTTATGTCTTACCATAACGTTCCATCTGTATTGTTGATCCTCGTTCAGTCATTATGACCCTCCCTCCTTCCCCCTCCTGTGGCTTCTAGTGGATCTCACCATCTGATTCTTTTAGGTCATTTGACCAGAGGTAGCCTGTACCTTCCTTTGACTTGCAAACTCAATCTGAGGTAACAGGGAGAGGGGAATTCTGGCTAAGAGTTTTAACTCGAGAGTTTGTGACTGACGCGAAATTGGAAGATGGCCGGCTCTCTTCCGAGGTCGGAACAGATGCCCATACGTAATGACTGAACGAGGATACAGATGGAACGTTATGGTAAGACATAACACTTTTCTCGTCCTCCCTCAACATCCTCCTCCATCAGGTTGTCCCATAGTCTTTCTGAATACAATGTCGATAGGATGATAGTTTCTTAAAGCTCAGATCCAGATGGCTCAGTCTCCCATCGGATCCACGAGTCTGCAGCCTTCACACCCTTTAGTGACTCCTCCTCTGATCTGACCTTTAGTTTTATTGTCATATCCAAAGATTCAGAGAGTCGAGGCATTGGATACGAGAATTTTTCTTCCTCGACTCTGACTCCTTCCCTGATCCATTCTGCTCAGTGTGTTTTGGAGAAGAACAGGTCTCAGAGCTGAAGCGTTGGATCCAAGGGGATGACTTGAACTCTGAGGGTTTTGGAGCCATTGCTTTCCCTCGGTGCCTTGGTGTTGGATAGTTTGGGTCAGATTCCTTTCTCAAGGGTGGAATCTGGAGGGAGTGGAGAGTTGGCTGATCAGAGAGTTTTGGCTCCTGGGAGGATGATTTCCACTTCTAAACCTTCTGCCTCTGAGGTAGTGGAAAGGGTTTTCTCCCATTAAGGGAATCCTTTGACTGCCACCTCTTTGGAGCCTGTTCCTATCCCTCTTCCAGATCTGACTGCTAAGTGTCATAATCTTACTCCACAAGGACAGACAACCCAGAAGAGCTTCCAGACAGTCCCTGCACGGGGGCTTCCCCTTTCTTCTGACATCTATCCAGAGTATCCCACTGAAGAGGTTCCTCTGAAGAAACGGTGTAAAAGGAGACATTTAGATTCTGCCCCAAAAAGGTGGATGGTCTTCCCAGAACCCTTTTTAGGAGTAATCTGTATTCCTGGAAGCTTTTTGGTCTAGCCCATCTACATCTCGAGTTACTTCCCCCCTGTGCGGGTGAGCTTATCAACCTTGTGTCCTGCTGGGCATGGAAGAAGCAGAGTTCCATACAGCCCATCCCTAAATGCCCGGCCAAGATCCTCAGTGTACCAATAGACAAGACAACATTGGTCCAAGGGGATTCCTTTACATGCCATGGTTGTTGCAGCCACAAAAGAGGTAGCTGAACAAAGCTCAACTGTCCATCTCCCAAACAGAGAATCTAGAACTTTTAACAGATATGAAAAGCAAGTATATGCATCCGTGACCTTTGCTTATATGATTGCTGAATTACCTGGCACATTTTACTAGGTTACAGAGGAACATCATAAAGGAACTCTCTAACTCTACCCCTGTGTCCATGTTGGTGGAGGAAATGAAAGCTTATTCTTAATGAATGGCCACCCTACAATCCATATTAAACGCATCTATGATATTAGTCTCTCACATGGCTGAAGGTTCCTCATGAGCTGAGGGTACAGGCATATCCATAAGAAGGCATTCCTGGTTGCACTTGTGCAACTTTTTAGAGCCCTTTAAAGCATCATTCATCAATGCTACTTTTGAATCCTTCCCTTTTGGGCCCACTGTCGGAGACCCTTTCCCATAGTGAACAGGTTGAAAAGACCCCATTTGCCATAGGAATCCATATTTCAATCCCATAGAGATTATTCTCAAAGAATTAGCGCAGTGGTAAGAAAATGTGGGTTTGGAAATCTCAAAGGCCTTTTACATGGAGAATTTTCTTCCAGAGGCAGAGGAGGAAATTATAATGGAAGATGCCGCCCACATGGCAGAGGGGGTCCACAAAATCAAAGTCTCTCTTCTTTCTTGGACAGACCCTTCCAACATTCCTGAAAGTTGCCTGACTGTTATTCCCTGGGGACAGTCTGGGGAAGATTGTCTATGCACCCAGAAGCTGTGTCAGCCATCACATAAGATTCATGGGTGCAAAGAATGTTATCTAGAGGATATTTTATTCCCTTTTTACAAAATCCACTGAGGATAAGAAAAAAAAAATCTCCTCTGTTCCACCCAATCAATGGGAGCAAGCAGCTCAAGAGATTCAAAAACTGCTAGACAAGAGACATCCCAGAGTTTCCACCAGACCAGAGAGTAGGGGTGGCTCGTGTTATAGGACTGCAGCCCCCCCCCCAACCTGTAAAATGAATAAAATAAATTCCCCCCACTGTAGAACATAAACATTTTACGAGTAGTCCTGGACTCTCTGCATGCATGCTTAGTTCCTGACTGCTGTTTTAGGCAGACCAGAACTCCACGCACGCATGCGCATTCCTGAACTCCAGACTGCTCTGTTAGGCAGTCCGGATAGGGAGGGCAGGAAACTCCGCCTTTCCAGCCCAGAGGTCTGTGTGGTGAAGCACAGACCAGAAGGTCACCCGACTGCATCGCCCGCAGGCTGGAGGTCCAGCCTCCTCACATCTTGCGGGGACCCAACAGCAGGAGCCTCCTCACGTCTCACGGGAGACCCAACAGCATGCGTGGGCCGTTATGGAGGATAGGTGATCAGCCTTCAGGATCGCTATGGAGGACTTGGCTAGGCTGTTGCAGAGTACAGAGACAGGATCTGCAGGTAGGGTGTGTACGGGCCTTTATGGAGGACAGAGACAGGTAGGGTTATTGTGGTGGACAGAATCTGCAGTGTATGTGTGTAAAATGCCCCAGTTGCTACATGGTGGTGGGTAGAGAATAAGGCTTGAACCCTGTACTTTGGGCCCAGGTGACAAGAGCCTGAATTCCCTATCATTTGTAAAACATTTGCAGATTTTTGCCTCATATCTGTTCCTCATAAAATCTGTGGTTTCAGTATTTTTGTTAATTAACACAGCCAGTGTTGCAGTGGTAGCATTGTTGACTGACAGCTACAGGTTGTCTGGTTTGATTCTTGGCTGGATTCTTGGCTGGGGTGCCTTCTTTGTGGAGTCTGTATCTCCATGCTGTGTGTGTGGGTTTGCTCTGGTCTCCTCAATGGATTTGTCCCTATTTTTTGGACTGTATTCCCCCATTATTGGCTTTGTCCAGATTTTTTGTTCCAAGGTTGAGAGCTATGGTGATAACTGAACTCACTGAATATATTTGGGGGCTGTATTCCCCCATTATTGGCTTTGTTCAGGTGTTTTGTGCTAAGATGTTGACAGTTATGGTGAGAACTGAATTCACTTGGCACACTGACATCAAGGAAGAGGTGACAGCAACCGACGCCGGACCTGGACTTTGTAGTTCGGTCCGACTGGGGGTGGCCTGCCAGCGGGATAACCCAAGTGTCATGACTGCAACAGTGAATACACTCGAACATCTACATTTATGGTAAGGGTACACAACTGTACTTCCTGCCATACAGGTAAAACTAACAATTAGTAAAAAGTTAGTATTTTCTTGTAAGTGTTTAGTGAAACAGTGATTGATGGTTTCCAATTGCCCTGGTTGTCTTAACAGAAAAAGCAGAAAAATCAAGAAAAAAAAGTTAATAGGCTGGAAGAAGGAAATTTCGTCTCCAGGATCAGTGAAACACTTAATGAGAGACCCAAGGCAAGCAACTCTGAGTGTAGGGGAAAAAAATCAAAATGACCTCTCAGCAAGAAAAGACTGGTAAATGTTTGTCACGGTAATGAAGATGAGTAGAACTTTTATCTGGTTGCATTAGAACTAATAAGTGAATAGAGAAAATTAAAGGCTCTTACCTGACACTTGGACAGTAGAGGAGCGATCCAGAAGACTGTGATAGAATTAAAAGAAAATGGTGGAAATGTTAAATGCAGCAAGAAGAAATTGAAGGAAAATATTTGTCTTTCTTCCAAGTCTACAGTCTTCACTAACATCCCTGAGAGTCTGGAAGGGAGTGACTGTCTAGTACACAAGCCTGATGAACTGATTTAACATGATTTAACAGGAGGAAGAGAAGCTGTTTGGAAAGGCTCATAGAGCATGCGTCTTGTGGCAGCAGAATGAAGATACCATAGAGCAATATTAATGAAGTTAAAGAGCAAAGATTTTTAGGGGAATTATTCCATTTGCATCAGGTAGAGAAGCTTTTATCATCATTGTTGGACAGCAAATGTCAGGCAGTTCTATTTTTTATCCAGCCAAAGTGAAGATTTGTGTCCCAAGTTAACCTGAGCTTTCCTTGAAGTGGATCACGCCATGCAGAAAATGAGACCCGTGTTAAGATGCTGAGGAAGATCTTGCAAGCAAGGCGCAAGAAGAAAAGGAAATCCATTGAAGGTGAAGAATCACTGTAAGCACATAAGTGAAGCCCTTCACAGTTTTTAAAAGATGGATGGGCAGACAGGAGGAAGGAGGTTCATTAAGAGTCAGGGACCCTCTTTGTGGAACAGTTACTACTAATAAATGAGACTGAGAATAGAATTGAAAAGTATAAAACTGTTTACTGCAGTGTGATACGGCTTATTTTTTTTACACTTTTAAAAGGCATTGTTGCTTTAGTTCTCGGTCTCTGTGCAAAAGCAAGAATGGTAAGGAATTATGTGAAACTTATTTTGTTTTTAATCAGCTAGTTTCCTTTTTTGCTGATTTTGTGGCAGTTTCATTACCCCAGTTGCTAGAGCTGAAGTGTTGGAGGGTGCATTGTTGCACGCAAATTCTCTCTCCTCAGGGATACGTTTCCCCTGAAGAGAAGTCTCAGTGCTGATTCCCCTATGAAAGAACTCTTCTGAAAAAGGGAGAACACTTTTAGTGGACATAAGTAGGACACCACCCAAATTTCTGATGTCCAAAAAAGATTCTTTCAACTTCAATTTGATTTCTGTAGCCCCTGTGCAGTTCCACCCCATGCATCTTGCATTTCTAGATGACTTTCATAATGCTTCCCAAACCCCAGACTCCAGTTACCAAGAAGCCAGATCACTTCTACAAGGTCCCTGAGGATTGTTATTCCTCTTTAGATGTCCTGTTGCTGACCCAACAGTCATTTCTGTAGCTACAGGTAAACCATCTAGGATGCTTCCTTCTACCACCCTTCTCCCATCAGACAGAGTAGAACCCTTGAGGGGCTGGGAAAAAAAGGCCTGTACCTCAGCTACCTTGGCTTTCAGGGCCTTCACTTCCAAGTACTCTTTTAGAGTTTTTGTCTTGGGCATCTAGTGCTATTTCAGATCTTCCAGATGCTGAAAGAAAAGCCTTGGCTCTTTATCTTGGGAGCTTCCACCCAAGTGGCAAGATACTCAATTAAATGCAACTAAGGTGCTGCAGAGGCTTGTGCCAGGTGTTTTCAGAAGATTTTCCTGGCTTAAGCTCATAGGTGTTTTCTAGGCTAACGACCACAAGGGCCTATTTAAGCCTAGCCATGTATCCCAAATCTGACTAGTTCTGATACCCTTGATAAGTGTAAACATGGGCTTGGGAGATGAACCATTTACAGGTTACCTGTTTGCATTAGAGACTTGGGTGACAAACCAAGGATGAATTTTCGGTTTCCCATCTTTGTCCAAGTTGCACTTGAATTGCATTAGGGAGGAACTCTCCTTCACATGGATGGGAAGCCTGTTCCTTAGACTGGGTAGTCTCTGGGATACATACCTATCTGTCCAGCAGGTCCTGTTTATATCTCAAGCAAGGTTTAAGTCTTTAGAATGGGTAATTCTGGTACTGTTTGTTTTGCGGATATGCAGGAGGTCCATTAGAGTGGGGACTGGCAATGCCCTGTATGACAGGCATAGATCTCCCCTCAAAAGCTTGTAGGAGACCAAATACAGGGATAAGGGCCTTAAGGCGGTCTGCATTTTTTTGGCCTTTCTACAGCTCCGAGGGTGTTCACAAAATGCCTGGCTCCAGTGATTGCACATTGCAGGCTTTTGTGTATCCAGATTTTTCCATACCTGGACAACCTGCTCTTACAGGCTTAACTCCCCCACACTTTACAACACAATCTGTAGACCACCATTTCCCTCACTGGAAAGCTGGGATTCATAATCAACTTCAGGAAGTCTGTCCTCACCCCTTCATGGGACCAAATTTTCCTGGGTTGTCGGATCCAGACATACATGAGCGTGTCACTTCCCCCTCAGACATTTTAATTCTTCTCTCCCCTTGACGCACATTATAGCCAGGGAGTTCCTCAGAATGCTGAGATTCATGGCTTCAACCATTCCCATGATGCTAGTGGCAAAACTCCACATGAGGAAATTCCAGTGGTTCCTCAGATCTGTTTGGACCCATCGTTCTTGCCCTCTAGAATACAAGTCCCTCTTATTCTTTGTGTAAAGAGGGAACTGCTCTGCTGGATTTAACAGACCTAAATTCAGGACTACCTCTGCATCCTCACCTCAGTCCTAGAACTCTACACAGATGCATCAGATATGGGCCTGGGGAAGAGGGGTCATTCTTTGCCAGACTTGCAATTCAGGGAAATTGGTCTCCCTCCCAGAAAACACATCAACATCAGGAAAATGCGAGCATTGCTCCTTGCTCTGCAAGCATTTCATTCTATGCTTTGCCCAGGCCCTGTCAAAATGTTCACAGACAGCATGGCGGTCTTTTGTTTTGTAAACAAGCAGGAGGGGACCAGGTGCTATCTCCTTTGCAGGTTGGCTATTATGGTATGGGAATTTCTTGCCTAAAACCAGACTACTGTTCAGGAGTGTACATTTCCTCCAACCAGAATATCGTGGCAAACTCCCTGAAAAAGTCCTTGGCTCAGTCCTGTGAATAGGTGCTTCACAGGGATGTGTTCCTGGACATATTCCACCAATGGGGGTATTCCTTAAACACATTTATTTGCCTTCCCCTGAACAGACAACTTCCCAAATGTTGTGCCATAGTCCCGAGTCCTCTGATTTGGAAAGTGGACACCACCTCCTTTTCTTGGAAGGGGATGTTTCTGTATGCATTCCCTCCCCTTTCCTCTAATCCCAAAGGACCTGTTCAAGATTTGACAGGACTAACCAAAGATCTTGCTGATTACTCCATTTTGGCTAGGACAGCTCTGGTTCCCCCTTTTGCATTTATCCAAGGTCCATCACCACAGGTTACCCCACAGAATGGATCTTTTCACACAAAAGAAAGGATCCCTCATAAATCCACACCTGTCAATGCTACAGCTGACACTGAATGATAGGATTTTAATTCCTTTCAGACACCTATTATCTGATGTGCTCAGGGTTTTGTAGGAGGTCCGAAAACCCATTATTTGAAAGTCTCGCTTACCAGATAGAAAAGATTTTCAGTCTGGCGTCTCTAAGAATCAAGGCCCGCTAACAGTGAGAATCCCAGTGGTTCTGTCTGTGTAAAGTGCTCTCTGCTGGCTTGGCTTATTCTGTCAAAACACGTCCGCTATTTCTGCTTGTCTGCCTCTGTCCCCGTCTAGCATTCAGATTTGATGTGAAACAATTACCTAAAGGTGTCGTTCACATTGGGCCTCCCAGGAAACCTATTCCTCCTCCGGACCCTAATTTTGTTTAGAAAAATTTACCCTGGCCTCTTGAGCCCACATCTTTGGGCTCCCTTAAACATTGCCCTTGGAAAACTATTTTATTAGTGGCCTTTACCTCGGTTAGAAGGGTGTCGGAGGTCCAAATAAACAAAAGCAGATTCAGTGTTTCATTAAAGCTTGAAATTTTAATTAGGCAGATGAGCACTGTTAAACAACAAAGTAAATCCAGTATTGATCAATATTTATATTTCATGTTGCATAATTCAATGTATTTTTAGACAAAAGCAGAGAAAGTTCATTGGTTAAACAATAGTGGTATAGAACCGTACCAAACCTGTCAGTGTTATCCCTTACAACCAGCAAAAAATAAGTAATAGGGAAAACACCAGGCACAGGATTCCCAAGCATTTCAAAAGCCACAGCAGTCCACTCGATGCATATTGAAAAAAACGGAACAGTCTTACTCTGTGGTACAGCAGACGAAAGCGCTAAATCTTCTGGAGTTTTGGATGTGAATAAGACTGTTCGTTTTTTCAATATGCATTGAGTGGACTGCTGTGGCTTTTGAAGCGCTTGGGAATTCTGTGCCTGGTGTTTTCCCTATTACTTTTTATTACTTATTTTTATTTATTTTTTGCTGGTATAGAACCATGCCATTGGATAATTATTGATCATGTTTCACTGTTGCAGTCATCACATTTGGGTTATCTGCTTGCAGTAGCCCTCAGTCGGCCTGATTGTCAAACTCTTGGGTCCTGCATTGCTTGCTGTCTCATCCGAGACGTCGGGTAGTTAGGGGTATAAAGCATGCATCCGACGCCATTACATGAGTCTTTCTTACCGTGCGGTGCCCGAAGCAGAAGCAGTTTGCAAGTGCCAGTCGGACTCCTGAAATTTTCGTTTGAGTTTCAGATCCAAAGTCTTCAACTAAAGCTAAGTACCCAATGAGTGAATAGTGTAGGAAAAGGGGAGGGGAAAAGAAGCGGCTCATAATTACACAACTTTAGGTAGATGAGAGACAGTGGTGTAAACCATTGTAAAAAAAAGAAAAAATTAAATTCATAGGTGTTTTTGGGTGAGTGTAGAGCAATTAAACACTCTGTATACCAAGAGGATGTAAAAGTAGGGAAGGCTATTGGTGGAATACAGGACCATACTCGGCCAGTAGGAGAGCTATTGTTCCCTGTCCAACCACGAGCTGTCTTCTATGGCTAGCTGTTGACAGAAGGGCCAGTGGGTGTAGATAAAACACCGGCCAATTGGCCAAACTACATGCTCCATCCAAGCCTGTGAAAAAATGAAGGCCAGTGGGGACGGGGTTGTGTGGAGGAGCCAGAAAAAATGGTGAGTTAGTAATGAGATAAGTCCTCCAGGAATGCGATTGGAGGGATAACAATTGCTCCATCCAATGTGGAGGGCTAAGACCTCCCGCCAGACAAAACAAAATTAAGAATACAGTTAGTGAAATGAAGACGGAAGCAAGAAATAAAAAGGCACAAATGCACACATGAAGCATTTGCCAAAAGACTAAAATGAGTCTGAAAACCATTAATCCATTGCTACCCACCCCAGTTCATCATCCCTACTAGTATAAAAGGGCATAGAGAGGCAAAAATCCAAGATTCAGCACACACCTGCCAGGGCCAAATAATCTCGGGAAAACACTCCTTCAGGTTACTTGAGAAAGCCAATGGTGAAATGCCCGAATTGTAGACTAAAATTATTAATTTTATTATTGATTAAAAAGGAAAGTAATCTGTTCTATAAAAAGTATACTGTAAGGATGTGAAAGGTGGGAAGGCCTTTGGAGAACCAAAGCCAGTCGGCCAAAGAGTGTACGTGTCCAGCAGTGACCAAACAAAGGGGCTGGCAGCTGATCCAGGGGCCTATAGCCAAGGATGTAAGGCCCAGCCACTTTGTGTGGAGAAGGGGCAGGTAGGAAAATGACGTGGAGGGAGGGAAATAGTGTGGGAAAAGCCTGCAAAGAAATGGGGGCCAGTAGGAACATGGAAGTGTGCGAGAATGGTAGGGAGTTGGTGATATAGTTATCCCGTACAAAAAAAAAGCCAGGATGCATTTGGACCAAGCTCAGCCGGTGGGAGAATGATTGATTGTCCATGTCCAACCATGAGCTGTCCTCCAGGGCTGGCAATTGACCAAAGGGCCAGTGGGAATAGATTAAATCATTACCAGCTGGCCAAAGCTGTCTCTCGCATCCCAACCTGTGAAAAATGAATGGCCAGTGGGGACTGGGTGTGTGGATAAGCCAGAAAAAATGGTGATTTAGTAATGAGTATGAATCCTTCAGGGTTGCAATTTGGGGGGTACAACATAAGGATATCCAATATGGAGAGCCAAGGCATCCCGGCAGCCACAACAAACATAGGAATGTACTTAGTGAAATGGAGAAACGAGGGAGGTGGGAATTAAAAAGGCACAAATGCCAAATACATAACATCTGCATTTTTATTTGGATTGTTTAATAACATATTTTCTTGTTACACTGGTCTGGTGGTGCAAGTTTTGATCTAATTAGTGGCTTTCAGAACCCACAGAGTCCAAGCTAAGTCAGGAGAGTCCTTGCTGGCCTGTCTTTTATTGCTTAACTTGTGTTTTTGACCTCTTTGATCCTGCTATGGCTCAGGAAGTTCTTTTAGCTCATGGACTCCCACCATACTGGATCCCATTTGGTGTCTTCTATACTATTTTTTTTTACATATATCGTTCAGCCCAAATATCGCACCTGCCCTACTGTGGTTTCTACATCTAGGGACCCATAATAATGACCGGTAGCAACTATGGAAGGATCATGGTTCAAGGATATCCTCATACCACCAACAGTCATCTTTGGACTGCATATGCAGAACCATGACATAAACAGAGCCATGGAAACAGAAAGCAATGATAACCGCATAATATCAAAATTGGAAAGCAACCTACTTTACATTAAAGCCTACAGTGGGAGGAGTACTATTTACAAATTTGCCTAAACAGAAGATTAGTACCTCGAGGTTTCACCAAAAGAAGGAACTACACTGCAGAGAGATAGATGACCAGATCATAGATGAGTGGCTCATGTCCGAATTGACACACGACTTAAGCTAGTCAACGTGTTGCTAACTCTTAACAGAAAACTACAAGGTAAATACAAGACTGAGATAACTGAAAATGAAACTGCCTTCGAAAATGTTAGTGACAAGGCAAATAAATTTGCATTGATATTCAATAAAGTAAATACACCAGACCAAAGGTTAAAAGATATTGAAATTTGCCCAACTATGCCACAAATACCAGGAGTCGTAGCAATGATGCTGGAGGGGAAGTGGACACCCCCAGACTGGATCACCAGCACACACCAACCCGGAGATCCTCCAGCACAATGAAAATAGCTCCAGAAAATTCCCCCAACCAACGCACTCAAGGGAGGAATGTCAGTCTAGGTTGTACAGGTCCCTGAGAGTGAACTATCATCAAAGAAATCATTCTTGGTAAGGAAAAAGGGACCTGAAGTTCCTCTGGAAACCGCCCACAACATCGAGAAACGCAGGACAGGAGAAACTGGTTCCAGATCTTTATTGCACGGAGTTGTTTAACCATTCTGCCAAACCTCTGACCAACACTGAAAGAAGAGTACTAGAAAAAGGACTAACTTTTGTCCCATCTAAACGTGACAACATAGTAAACACTATGATCCAATTGAATATATTTACTAGAGAACTGAATCTCAAACTATTTTTAGTAATAGAAAAAAGATGATCATTCTACGACTCCAGTAATACAAAAGTGGAAAAAGCCAAGCTCCTTTAACCACCACAACATCCAACAGTTTGCACCTTTAAGAGCAAATGTGATGAAGACCTGTTCAACAAACCACGCAAAAGACTATATAGCCTAAAAAGGAATGAAGTTCTGGTACTAAAACACCTAAGTAACAACTCCAGCAGAAGAATTATGAAGGCTGACAAGTGAAGTGGATTTTGTTTACAGAGATCTGGATGAAAAAATTCTCCTGAACTATCTATGTAATTACAGGAGTGGTCTGATTACAGCTTTATCATTTATTTTGTTATTACATGGTGGTCTCTCTTCTATAAGCTTTTTCGGGCAACATAACATTTGTTTTAAACATCTTTTTTTTCTTGTAAATAAAACTGGGATGGTCACCTATTATATCTTTCAGTCCAGAATTTGTTGTCATAATGGGCCAATATTTTTTAATGAACAACGTATTTTGAACCACTAGAATACGTAACTGGTATTCTACATCTGTTATTGTTAACCTGTTTAGAAAATACTACTGGGAGATTAGATGAACAATAAGGTCTGCGTCTATCAGACCTATTTCTAACTACTTCCTCCACTGTATTACATAAATTTTTCTTATTGTAACCTCTTACAACAAATTTCTCTTCTAGATCTTAAATTTCTCTTTCCAAGTTCCCATCATTAGCATTTAACTCTTGAAATTCTTAAGCCTTGACCCTGTATAATATTGTCATATATATAATGTGGGTGCATACTACTGCAGTGTAAAAAGTATTTTTATAACATGGTTTTCTATAAAGCATAGTATCCATTGTGCCATCATCAGTAACCTTTACATGAACAAATAGGAAAGTAATTTCTACTTTTGAAAAACAAATAGCAAACCTAAGAAATGCCGTACTATTATTGATATAATCAGTGAAACTAGAAAGTACATTTTCTGTACCTGATGAAGCAGGATATTTAGCTGCGAAACCACTTGTCATTCTCAAATAAATACTTTTTTGTTTTATGAAAGTAGTCTGGTTTCGTCTCGATTTGAGATGTTTGCTCTGCATACACAGGTCTTTGAACTTTAAGTATTTTACTGTAACACCTGCTTCTGAGGCCATGGCTGAAGGAGGCATTACTGTGATAGAACTTGAATGTACCAAAGGTAACTGAAGAAAAGCCTACAAAATCTTTATTGAATTGATGAGTTGCAGCATTGTCTACAGAGAGAAGATGATGATCTAATGGTTATGTCTTTGGATGGTGATACGATTGAAAATGATATGGACATATTGACGGGGTAGCATGTCTAAAGTGGAGAACATGCTGTACAAGTTGAAAAGAGCACCATGTCAGCGCTACCCCTTAGAGTTGTGCCTTAAATATAACATTGTACTGAGGGGCTTAAGTATCTTGAAAATACCAGCACAAGGTTATAGTTACTTAACCCTGTTAAGTGAATGGCAAAAGTTAAATCTTGAACAGAGTTATAAGTAGATCGGTTTATTAAACCATGCATTAAAGCAAGAAAATGAACTAGTTGTGTTAAAGATAGTCGCTTTAATGTATGACCTGCACTCAGTGGATTTGGTGGACAGGTTGCTGCATACAGTAATGGATGCTGTGTTTTTGTATGGGTAAAGGTTACTACGTACTAAATTTATCAGCGATGGGAATGATTTTGAAAACGGCCACATTTTTGCTTGGCTGAAAGATTGATGCCTGCTCCAGTGTCGCTAAAGAACCAGAAATTAATGATTTATCAACAACCAATGAGATTTCCCCAATGAGAAATAATGACGTCATACAAGTCCTGGATATACCACCGAGCAAGAGAGACCTAGGGGGCGAGAAAGTAAATGCTCATAATTAAGGTGGATGTACATAAAGATTCTGAAAAGGGTGTTCCAGCTTTGATAAACCATCAAAAAGATACACGACTGAATTTTCCTCTTCCTGTCAAACAGAACATGAGATGGCCGAGATCTGTGAGCAGAACTCGGAACAAATGCAAATTAGTACAGGACTCTGTAGATGCTCCAAGCATCAAAAGGTATTGGAAAATGACTTGGTTTGTAATTTATCAGCCAAAGTTTTAAATAATGATGAACTTATGCTTTTACAAAAGGGCATTTCATTTGTGCCCTCATAAAAAGCTGACATAATGGAAATATTTGAAGTCTCTTACTAGAAATGTAATGTTGAAGTATGTGTTTTAAAGGTTGTACCACTGGAACCGTCTGTAATAACGATAGTGTGTTTAATAGACAGAGTGTATTCACACCAGCATTGCACCTGCTGGTGGAAGCTTTGGAAAAGATTTTGTCTTGAGTTTTTTAGTAATTACCATTGCAAAGAGAGTAGTAGATATTTTTTTAAATCTAACTACTAATGAGAGAACTGCTTTAAATTAATGCACGATGACACTCTTGTCACACGACTGGCTGATAAAGGCAGTCCTATTGTCAGATTATGAATGGTATGTAACCAGAAAGAATGAAATGTTAGCTGATAATTTTTTTTAATAAACAAATTGCTAGAAGTTTGTACAGAATTTAATAGGATGAAAAATAGTTGCATATTTGTTATTAAGCAATTTAATTGACAAGAGCCTATATATTTTTATTTAGATAAACCGAAGATTCAATTTATTCAAGGATTACCTAAATTACATAGATCCAAGTAATCCACCTTTATGCCCTGTAGTTTCAGGGCAGCATTGGTCTACTGAGGCTATTTATTAACTCTAAAGGTCATATTTTACAAGACTCACAACAGTTTTTGATTGATTTATATAATTCTACTCAAGCTGTCTGATGTTGAATGTTTTTTTGTGATAAATGTCAAATTGTTATTTACAGTTATAATACTGTGGGCATTGAATGGATGAGACAGTTTTTGATAGGACAGAATGATCTGTATGCCAGTAAGATTGAACTGTGTTTTATTAGAAATGGTACTATACAACGTTTTTCTATTTAATGGAAAATATTTTGTACAGAAGGGTGGCGTAGCTATGGGCAATGTGCCCATAGATACGCCAACCTGATTATGCTGATATGGGAAATGGAACATGTTTTTGTAGGTCCATTCAGTACACAGATAGTATTCTACAGAAGATTTGTAGATTGTTTGATTTGGAAAGGTCAAGAATAAGCACTCCAAACGTACACGACGTCTTCCACCGGTGTTGAAATTATCAGAGAGTCACAAAAGTGTTAAAATGAACACTGACACTTTATTCTAAAAGAAGTTTAAGCGCTTTTCGTCACCCAAATAGGATGACTTCCTCAGAACAAATTAAAACATGTATACAATCCCCTTAAATAATCATTTGTCTTCTATTAGTGAGAACAATCATCGTTAATTAACACTTAAAGGTGTATTCTCCACATACTAGGAAATAAAGTAACCCTATATTGTATTTACTCAAACATACATTTAGTATCAGGTGTATACTATCAACTGTGTAGTGTCACCTAGTAAAGCATAAGTTGACAAAAAAGTTGACAAAGTTGACAAAAAAGTTATAAAAAATACATAAACTAATAAGTTAAAAGTAAAAAGTGTAAACTAGAAAATGTTTGTAAAAAATATATATACATATATGTAACAAAATAATATATGTAAAAATTAAAGAAACATGAAAGTGTATAAATATGTATATACAGCTCAGTAATAAGTTATTAGAACAAAACTTAGGGTTCCACGTATCAAATTTTAACCATTGTACAAAAAGTTATACAAAAAATTGTACAAAAAATATTCATAAACGTGCTGTGATGTTAATAAACACACCTTCAGCACTAAAAAGGTAGTAAAAATACGTTTAACTCAGAGGTTGCCCCTAACGTCTTAAGCTTCTAAGTTTAAGCAAGCAACTAATTGAACATAGGTCATTCAGACCAGGAAAAGAATAAGAGTTCAGTTTTATTTGCCATTTCAATTCTTTTTCCTCAAGGAGCAAAGGTAGTGGGGCCCCCTGCTGGTTTTCAAAAACTTGGTCAATAATCACAAATTTAAAACAATGGTCTGTATACACAGATATATGCTTAGCTAACGCGTTCTCCTGCTTGTTCTTATTAATAGCGTAAAGGTGCTCGTATATACGGTCCTGGAGTCTACGATCGGTCTTACCTATGTAGAATCCAGGACAGTATTGGCAAAGGGCCAAATAAACAACCCTACGAGTATTACAGTTTGTTCTATGTTTTATCTTATATGTTCTTCCATTTATAGTAAACTTGTTAGTCTCAAGAATACTACTACATCTACTACAACTCTGACATTTGAAAGTGCCAGGTGTTTTTACAAAGTGGCTTGGGTGTCTTTCAAGTAAATTTTTCAAATTACTTCCTCTTCTAAATGTTGTTTGCGGCCTACTACCAACTTTGTTATATAGACATGGGTTAGTTTTAAAAATATCCCAGTTCTTTTTGATAATGTCGACTACTCCATAACTGTTAACATTATAAGTTAAAATAAGTCTAGGTTGGTTATCGTTCACAGTGGAGTGTTGCACTATGCCATCATTGGACCAATTGGTAATAACTGTAGTTACATTCCCCGAGTCCGTTTCTGCATTGTTCACCGCTAGCTCAAAATTCCCACTTAACAAAGGTTTAAAAACTCCCATTTGTCTCTTACGTGAGACTTCACCTATTAGGTCATCCAAGAGGGAGGTGGGATATCCCCTTAGTGTGAACATAGTTCTCAAAAGTTCACATTCAGCCCTAAAGTCAGAGTCAAGGCTTACAATACGAGCTGCCCTCACCAGTTGTCCCTTAACGACCGATCTTTTTTGGAAGTTAGGGTGACAACTGGTGAAATTCAGGAATGAGTTAGAGTATGTAGTTTTTCTGTGGATAGTGGACACAAAAACTTTTAAATCATCCTTTTTCTCAAGCCATATATCTAAATACGCTATGGCTTGTGTACTAAAGGACGATGTGAATTTCAAAAAGGGGGTAGAAGCATTAAAAATATCTGTAATGCTTTGCCCAAATACTTCATCCCCATCGAACAAAATAAAAATGTCGTCCAAGTATCTAGTGTAAAAGTGAATTCTCTGACTCAGTATATCATTCTTGAATACGTAATTTTTCTCCCAGAAAGCCATTACCATGTTGGCTAAACTGGCCCCGCACGGGGAACCCATTGCCACCCCAACTTTCTGACGATAGAAGTTCTCACCTAACTTGAAAAAGTTGTTATATAAAATTATTTCAAGTAGTTCTATCACTAATGAAGTTTCATTACTGAGGGCATTTTTCTCTTTTAGTGTGGCTGCTACCCACTCCATGGCTATATCATGGGGGATACACGTGTAAAGATCTTTAACGTCTACTGTAAGGAAGTTGTAGTTGGTTTGATATTTTATTGTATTGATTTTAGACAAAAAAGACCAGGAATCCTTACAAATATAGATCTCATCTGTCAGATATTTTTTAAGAATAGAGTCAACTACTTTCGCACGTGTAAGTGGGTGAACCTCTACTATCCACTAAGGGCCGCATCGGAGGTTTACTGATGTTCTTATGAATTTTTGGTATACCAAATAACCTAGGGTATTTAGGGTGTAAAACTAACATGTAGTTGTAACGGTCGTCGTTTAACCTGCCTTCAATGTACATATCTTCAATACTGGTCCTAATAGTGGAATAGGCCCTATTAGTTTCAGATCTAGAACTAATTTCATATGCGTCGTCGTCAACCAATTTGGTCATTCTATCAAAATAATCATCCTGGTCAAAAATAACAGCCCCTCCTCCCTTGTCAGGTTTACACACACGTAGATTATGGACATGAATAAATTCAAGTAGTTCATTCTCTTTGTTGTTTGCAAACCTTGTGTGGGGTTTAGTCAAAAGTTTAGAGTTGTGTCTCAAGTCCAACTCACACATAGTTTCAAATAGTTGAAGCAAAGGGTGCAAGGGTGGGTTGAACGTACTAGGGATCCTAAATGGGTTACTATTGTTACCATTTGACTCGTACCCCCCAAGCATCAAACTAAAATTCAATTTCCGGGTAAAAAGTTTTATATCCAAAGTTGTGTTAACAATATTTAAGTTGTTTTTGGGGACATAGGTGTATCCTTTGGCTAGTAAGTCAATTAGTTCGTCAGGTATAGTTACAGGGGAAAAATTATAGGTCTTAAAATCCCCGGAATCGTTGACCCTAATCTCTGGCTTAGATGAATCTAAGTCAAGCCCATCATGCCCCAAATCAACAACATCACCCACCACTGATAAACTTAATTCAACACTATTACGTGACACATTCAGAAAATCATTCAGTTGAAAAAGGTTGTCAGGTAGTGTGACGTTGTCACATGTTAACACTGGCTGTAATTCAGTAAACTGTTCAAAGTTAGAACTTTCATCAAAACTAGTGTGTTCTAAGTTTACATGGTTAAGATTGTCCATCAAACCATCAGACTCATGTTGGTAATAAGACTCATCGTGATCACAAAGACTAATTGCATCAATCACGTGTGTCTTGGTCCCTTCATCCTGTTGTAATACGCATTGTTCCTTTGTTTGGGTATGGCCCCCTGACGTGCACCTTCGTGAAAAACCTGATGGCCTTGGTTTTGTTGAAACATTTGCCCGTTTGAAGTGTTACCTTTGTTACGGTTCAATAACCGTTCACTACGTCTCACAGTAGGTGCATTACCAGCACCCGGTGCAAAGTTAGGTGCCCCAGGACCACTCTGAAACCTCACGTTGTTAGTGGAAGTATTATTCACCCCTCTGTCAGTTGGCAAGTCATCAACGGGAAGGACCTTACTTGAAACAGAAGATTGCCAAATTTGAGAGGTAGGGGGCAGAGGGTAGGCTGAACCATTGTCATAAGCAGCACAGTCACGCTCCAATTTTTTAATCTTGTTCAGCCTTAGTTTCCCCAAATATTGGTCAACGCTGTTAAAGCATCAGTCGTAGTCAAACTTGTACCTGTCAAATTCAATGTTAAACTTAATGGATGCATCCAGTTCAATAATTTCGTTGCTCAAGTCATTTACCCATATAGTATAGTGTTTTATCATCAATCTTAATAAATCAGCCCCATTCCGCTCAAACAAAAGTACCAGTTCTTTATGAAAATCGGAGTTAGGCACCAACCCAGTGGGATATTGGTGGTGCCTTAACCCCTTAGGTATAATGTTGCGTAATAAACATTCGTTAAAATAATTAATTTCTAATTGCAACTTTTTCATTTTAACTAAAAGTTTGTCAAATTTCTGAAGCTTCAACACAATATCAGGAGTTGAATTTACCTCGTTCATAGCAGGTGTGACATCAACGTCAGTTAAGTTGTTGGTTTGACGTGAAAAAGAAAAACTTTCAGCTAACCAATGGTTAATTGCAGGTAATCCTTTAGGGTTTAGGTTCGTTGTGTTGTTAATGGCATTAATAGTCACCCCAGTATTCACTGAATTGCTACGGGCACCCTCCGCGTTGTTTCCAGGCGTCGGTAACACAAGTTCATTATTACCCACCAAACCAACAGGAGAATTGTGGTACTCAGATTAAGTGTGTCCTTATGTAAAACTCCTACTTTGTCCTGATGCGAGTGATCTTGTAATGACATCGGACCACTTGCTCCCGTTTTGTCACAGTTGGTAGGACCCCGAAGTAATACCGGCCCGTTCTCGGCAATCCGTTCACCTGGTAAACTGTCAACTACACAGTCAGCGTTTACAGACGCTGCAGCAGGTTCCCGCGTTTCTGTAAACAAAATTCTCATCTCCCGTTGTTGGGAATCGATTTGATCAAGTCTAGCGCAAAGAGATACAGGGACAGCACCAGCTAGATCATCTGATAACGTGGACCATGACACTTTGTTCAACTCTTTATTCCAGCGCATGGATTCTCTTTGCGCTAGACTTGATCAAATCTATTCCCAACAACGGGAGAAGGTGCACGTCAGGGGGCCATACCCAAACAAAGGAACAATGCGTATTACAACAGGATGAAGGGACCAAGACACACATGATTGATGCAATTAGTCTTTGTGATCACGATGAGTCTTATTACCGACATGAGTCTGATGGTTTGATGGACAATCTTAACCATGTAAACTTAGAACACACTAGTTTTGATGAAAGTTCTAACTTTGAACAGTTTACTGAATTACAGCCAGTGTTAACATGTGACAACATCACACTACCTGACAACCTTTTTCAACTGAATGATTTTCTGAATGTGTCACGTAATAGTGTTGAATTAAGTTTATCAGTGGTGGGTGATGTTGTTGATTTGGGGCATGATGGGCTTGACTTAGATTCATCTAAGCCAGAGATTAGGGTCAACGATTCCGGGGATTTTAAGACCTATAATTTTTCCCCTGTAACTATACCTGACGAACTAATTGACTTACTAGCCAAAGGATACACCTATGTCCCCAAAAACAACTTAAATATTGTTAACACAACTTTGGATATAAAACTTTTTACCCGGAAATTGAATTTTAGTTTGATGCTTGGGGGGTACGAGTCAAATGGTAACAACAGTAACCCATTTAGGATCCCTAGTACGTTCAACCCACCCTTGCACCCTTTGCTTCAACTATTTGAAACTATGTGTAAGTTGGACTTGAGACACAACTCTAAACTTTTGACTAAACCCCACACAAGGTTTGCAAACAACAAAGAGAATGAACTACTTGAATTTATTCATGTCCATAATCTACGTGTGTGTAAACCTGACAAGGGAGGAGGGGCTGTTATTTTTGACCAGGATGATTATTTTGATAGAATGACCAAATTGGTTGACGACGACGCATATGAAATTAGTTCTAGATCTGAAACTAATAGGGCCTATTCCACTATTAGGACCAGTATTGAAGATATGTACATTGAAGGCAGGTTAAACGACGACCGTTACAACTACATGTTAGTTTTACACCCTAAATACCCTAGGTTATTTGGTATACCAAAAATTCATAAGAACATCAGTAAACCTCCAATGCGGCCCTTAGTGGATAGTAGAGGTTCACCCACTTACACATGTGCGAAAGTAGTTGACTCTATTCTTAAAAAATATCTGACAGATGAGATCTATATTTGTAAGGATTCCTGGTCTTTTTTGTCTAAAATCAATACAATAAAATATCAAACCAACTACAACTTCCTTACAGTAGACGTTAAAGATCTTTACACGTGTATCCCCCATGATATAGCCATGGAGTGGGTAGCAGCCACACTAAAAGAGAAAAATGCCCTCAGTAATGAAACTTCATTAGTGATAGAACTACTTGAAATAATTTTATATAACAACTTTTTCAAGTTAGGTGAGAACTTCTATCGTCAGAAACTTGGGGTGGCAATGGGTTCCCCGTGCGGGGCCAGTTTAGCCAACATGGTAATGGCTTTCTGGGAGAAAAATTACGTATTCAAGAATGATATACTGAGTCAGAGAATTCACTTTTACACTAGATACTTGGACGACATTTTTATTTTGTTCGATGGGGATGAAGTATTTGGGCAAAGCATTACAGATATTTTTAATGCTTTTACCCCCTTTTTGAAATTCACATCGTCCTTTAGTACACAAGCCATAGCGTATTTAGATATATGGCTTGAGAAAAAGGATGATTTAAAAGTTTGTGTCCACTATCCACAGAAAAACTACATACTCTAACTCATTCCTGCATTTCACCAGTTGTCATCCTAACTTCCAAAAAAGATCGGTCGTTAAGGGACAACTGGTGAGGGCAGCTCGTATTGTAAGCCTTGACTCTGACTTTAGGGTTGAATGTGAACTTTTGAGAACTATGTTCACACTAAGGGGATATCCCACCTCCCTCTTGGATGACCTAATAGGTGAAGTCTCACGTAAGAGACAAATGGGAGTTTTTAAACCTTTGTTAAGTGGGAATTTTGAGCTAGCGGTGAACAATGCAGAAACGGACTCGGGGAATGTAACTACAGTTATTACCAATTGGTCCAATGATGGTATAGTGCAACACTCCACTGTGAACGATAACCAACCTAGACTTATTTTAACTTATAATGTTAATAGTTATGGAGTAGTCGACATTATCAAAATGAACTGGGATATTTTTAAAACTAACCCATGTCTATATAACAAAGTTGGTACTAGGCCGCAAATAACATTTAGAAGAGGAAGTAATTTGAAAAATTTACTTGAAAGACACCCAAGCCACTTTGTAAAAACACCTGGCACTTTCAAATGTCAGAGTTGTAGTAGATGTAGTAGTATTCTTGACACTAACAAGTTTACTATAAATGGAAGAACATATAAGATAAAACATAGAACAAACTGTAATACTCGTAGGGTTGTTTATTTGGCCCTTTGCCAATACTGTCCTGGATTCTACGTAGGTAAGACCGATCGTAGACTCCAGGACCGTATATACGAGCACCTTTATGCTATTAATAAGAACAAGCAGGAGAACGCGTTAGCTAAGCATATATCTGTGTATACAGACCATTGTTTTAAATTTGTGATTATTGACCAAGTTTTTGAAAACCAGCAGGGGGGCCCACTACCTTTGATCCTTGAGGAAAAAGAATTGAAATGGCAAATAAAACTGAACTCTTTTCTTTTCCTGGTCTGAATGACCTATGTTCAATTAGTTGCTTGCTTAAACTTAGAAGCTTAAGACGTTAGGGGCAACCTCTGAGTTAAACGTATTTTTACTACCTTTTTAGTGCTGAAGGTGTGTTTATTAACATCACAGCACGTTTATGAATATTTTTTGTACAATTTTTTGTATAACTTTTTGTACAATGGTTAAAATTTGATACGTGGAACCCTAAGTTATGTTATTACTGAGCTGTATATACATATTTATACACTTTCATGTTTCTTTAATTTTTACATATATTATTTTGTTACATATATGTATATATATTTTTTACAAACATTTTCTAGTTTACACTTTTTACTTTTAACTTATTAGTTTATGTATTTTTTATAACTTTTTTGTCAAATTTGTCAACTTTTTTGTCAACTTATGCTTTACTAGGTGACACACTACACAGTTGATAGTATACACCTGATACTAAATGTATGTTTGAGTAAATACAATATAGGGTTACTTTATTTCCTAGTATGTGGAGAATACACCTTTAAGTGTTAATTAACGATTGTTCTCACTAATAGAAGACAAATGATTATTTAAGGGGATTGTATACATGTTTTAATTTGTTCTGAGGAAGTCATCCTATTTGGGTGACGAAAAGCGCTTAAACTTCTTTTAGAATAAAGTGTCAGTGTTCATTTTAACACTTTTGTGACTCTCTGATAATTTCAACACCGGTGGAAGAAGTCGTATACGTTTGGAGTGCTTATTCTTGGTTTTTCGAAGTACATGTGCAAGTTTGATTTGGAAAGGTACAGAAAATGAACTTTCTAGTTTCACTGATTATATCAGTAATAGGAAATTTCTTAGGTTTGCTATTAGTTTTTCAAAAGTAGAAATTAGTTTCCTAGATGTTCATATAATGGTTACTGATGATGGCACGATGGATACTATGCTTTATAGAAAACCATTTTAAATGCTTTTTACATCGCAGTAGTATGCACCCACATTATATATTTGACAATATTGTTACAGGGTCAAGGCTTAAGAATTTCAAAAGTTAAATGCTAAAGATGGGAACTTTGAAAGAGAAATAAAATATCTAGAAGAGAAATTTGTTGTAAGGGGTTACAATAAGAAAAAAGCACATAACACACTGGAGAGAGTAGTTAGAAATAGGTCTGATAGACGCAGACCTTATTTTTCATCTAATCCCCCAGTAGTATGTTCTAAACAGGTTAACAATAGCAGCTGTAGAATACCAGTTAAGCATTGTAGTGGTTCAAAATACGTTGATGTCATTAAAAAATATTGACCCTTATGACTGTAATTTCTGGATTGAAGGATACAACAGATGATGATCTCAGTTTTATTTACAAGAAAAAAAGATGTTTAAAACAAATGATGTTCTTCATTCCACATTGCTGCAGTCCTAACCATTGGGTAATCCGCTGTCCAGTCGGCCCGAATACCAAAGTATATGGCTGACGTCGGTCAAGGCGCATTAGACTGATGTCAGGACGTCAGGGTACTAATGCGCATGACCGACGTCATATCCTCAGTCTTTTTTGCCGCATGGTCCGATGCAGAAGCAGTTTTGCGAGTGCAGGTTGGCGTTCTGAAATTTTCTGAAGTCGGAGTTTCAGACCGAATCAAAGTTGGCTAAGTACCCGTTGGGGAACATTTTGGTTTTTCTTGCCTCAGTATTTAACCGGATGTCAGAAAAAGTGAATAACTGTATTTCTTGTGGGAAACAGATACCTCATAGGGATTACCATACTTTGTGTATACCTTGTTTAGGGCCTGAGCACGACGTTGTTGGATGCCGCTCTTGTGCTAGATTTAACAAACGCACTATTAAGAGAAGGTTAGACTGTGCCAGGTTAGTGTTTGGGAAGCGTTGTAATTATAAAATGCCGTCGGATGCTCCGACGCCCGCTTCGTCCAAAAAGCGCAAGGACAAAGCAGCAAAGCCTAGGGTTGAAGAACCGGCAGTCCCGGACGTCGGTTCTTTAGAAGGCTCAGTGGAGCCAGAGGTTTTGCCAGGAGTTTCGGTGGAGTCTCAGGCTGAGACTTTACTGTTACAGGATGTGCCCTCTCAGGTGATAGGCCAGGCTGAGGGGGCTTCTCAGGTAGCTGTTCTTCCCTCTCTTCCTAAGGTAGTTAGAGCCTCTCCTTCTGTTTCCAAGACTTCTTTGAGAGGTAGGCCAAGTTTAGCTTCTGTGGGGGCTTCTCCTAGCACTTCAGGTTCTGTGCCTAAGAAACATATGCTTAAAATGGCAGAGGATTTGATTACTATGATTAGAGGTTCTATGCCCCCTCCTGATAAGAGGCCTAGGGTGGAGCCTGAGTTTGAGAGTTTTGAACAGTGTTCAGAGGCTTCTGAGTCTTCGGCTGAAGACTTGCAGGAGTACCCTCATTATTCTGATTCTGATGTGGATGATTCCACTCCTTCAGCTTCTCCTCCTGAGGATTTTTCATTTTCAGAGACTCTGCATTCCATGAGGGAGCATTTTAAATGGGAAGGCCAAGATTTCTCTGATTCCAGGAAGAGGCTTAGGGAATTCTTGTTTTTACCTCAGCATAGGCCCTTAGCTATACCTCCGGTGTTGAATGTGGTGGAAGATGTTTTTGCAGAGGCTTCCCTGAACCCTGATTCTTTGCCTCCTGCCCCTGTTAAACCTGATAGGTACTATAGGGTGCCCGAAGCTCATAAGTATCTTTTTAAGAGTCCTAGGGCAGACCCAGAAATTGTTTCTCAGGGGCCTAAAGGTGTTAAGGCCTCTGTTGTTAAAAATCCTGTTCCCCCTGATAAGGAGGCAAGGGCTTTGGATAGATGGGGAAAGAAAGTGTATACTTCTTCCACTTTAGCCATGAGGGCGTTGAATTGTCAGTTTCACATGCTAAAATATCAAAATTATCTCCTTTCACAATTGAAATCTAAGGTAGATGCTCTGGCGGAAGGTATTGAGTGTAAAGAGTTGCTGGATTTAGTTCATGTGTCTGAACAAGTGGGTAAGCATTCTTTGCAATGTGGTTTTGATGCTGTGCAGGCCTCCTCGAGGGTGGCTGCCACTGGTTCTGTTCTTCGCAGGCACGCTTGGTTGAGGGATCAGAATTTAGCTGAGCATGTCAAGACACGGATTTTGGATGCTCCTTTACAGTCTGATGTGTTGTTTGGTTGGAAGCAGTTTTAAAGAAAATGGAGGACAAGGCTAAATCTATGCAGACTGTTAAAGATTTTTTGCAGGTGCAGCCTCCAAAGTTTAGCAGAAATTGGCCTACTAAGGGATGGACATATCCTGCTTATGATTCCCAGTCTAGGGGTAGGTTTAAACGTGGTAGGGGCAGAGCTCAAGGTTCTTTTAGGCCTAGAACAGGGAGTTCTTCTGCTCAGACTTCTGGTGAGGGCAGGGGTCAGTCCTTTCGTAAACAGACCCAATGACCTGCCTTTTCAGCTGCCAGTACATTCTCGTCTGGCAGCTCCTTTGGGAGGAAGACTGTCTCTTTTCAAAGAAAATTGGGATTTAATTACTCAAGACAGATGGGTTTTGGATATCATTCACCACGGTTACAGGTTTTATTTCCATACCTTGCCCCCTTTCAAAGGCATGCCAGACGTTCCTCCTCCACAAAGGAAAGAGGCTCACAAGCAAATTTCTCTGTTACTCCAAATAGGGGCCATTCAGCCAGTCCCTGTACCAGAAAGGGGCCTAGGATTTTATTCTCGCCTGTTCCTAGTACCAAAGAAGGGGAACACGTGGAGACCAATTTTGGATTTATCTATCCTCAACACTTATCTGGACATTCCCAAGTTCAAAATGTTGACGTTACAACAGCTTTTACCTCTGCTGGGCAAAGATCACTGGATGGTAACTTTAGATCTCAAGGAAGCTTACCTTCATGTGCCTATAAGACTAAGTTGCAGAAAGTATCTGCGTTTTCGAGCTGGACATTCTCGTTATCAGTTCTCTGCATTGCCCTTTGGCTTATCTACTGCCCAGAGTATTCACAAAGGTTCTGGCTCCAGTGATAGCTTACTTCAGGCTAAAAGGAATTCAAATCTATCCTTATTTGGACGACTGCCTGATTCTGGCTCAAGAAAAGGAAGACCTTCTACAGCATTTGGAATACGTCATAGCAGTGCTAAGATGCCTAGGGTATTCTGTGAACGAAATAAAGTCCAGTCTAGTACCCTCTCAAGACATGTGCTTTCTGGGTGTGAGACTGAATACAGCAGCCCAGATGGCCTTTTAACCCCGGACAAACAAAAGAATCTTTCCAGTTACTTCCATCAACTATCTCTTCAGTCCGGGCTGACTGCAAGGACAGTCCTTCAAGCCTTAGGGTTCATGGCATCTTGTATTCTGGTGCTTCCCAATGCCAAACTGCATATGAGGAAGCTGCAATGGTATCTCAAAAATGTATGGACACAGCACTGCCAGGATTTGGACACTGTCATTCAAATAATACCTTGCATTCAAAAAGAATTTTTGTGGTGGGCTCAGGAATGTCACCTAAACAAGGGACTCTCTGTGACCCGGCCAGAGGCGAGTCAGATTTTAACGACAGATGCCTCGGACAATGCTTGGGGAGCTCATCTAAATGGAAAGTGGATACAAGACAAGTGGCCTGCCAGACTACAGCATCTACATATCAACATGAAGGAGATGTTAGCAGTCCAGTTTGCATTAATGGCTTTCAAGGAGTTACTTCTTCCAGGGCAGGTGTTGATTCTAACAGACAACACAACTGTCATGTGGTACATCAACAAACAAGGGGAACGATTCTTATCCTCTATGCAGGCAAGCAATGATTTTATGGGAAACTGCGCTCAGCTTGCAACTAACTCTTCAGGCAAGGTTTCTGCCGGGAGCACAGAACTCCTTAGCAGATGTGTTAAGCAGACAAATCATGGATCCCCACGAGTGGAAACTGGATCTTCATGTATTTCAGAAATTGACAGTGTCATGGGGAACTCCAGACATAGATCTGTTCGCTTCTCCACTAAACCACCAGCTGCCAAAGTTTTGCACAAAGGGGTTTCATCACACAGCTTGGAAAGTGGATGCTCTTTCTTTCAGTTGGAAAAATCTTCATGTGTATGCCTTTCCACCTCTGCCTCTTCTTCCAAAGGTGCTCCTAAAGGTCAGACAAGACAAGCCAAGGATGATTTTAATAGCTCCAGATTGGCCTCGGCAACACTGGTACCCACTATTAAGGAGTCTGGTAAGGAAGCCTCCATGGCCTTTACCTTTGATTCCACATCTGTTATCTCAGAAGGACGGTCACCTGCTCAATGTCAAGCTTCACTCTCTTCATCTAACAGCCTGGCATATTCTGTTTTAAAACACAACAGGTCTCAACTTCCTCAAGTTTTAAATGTGATTATGGAAGCCAGAAGACCTAGTACAAGGAAAGTGTACGCAGAAAAATGGAAGAGATTTTTATTTTGGAGTGCAGCAAAGAATTTGGAGATTTCTGAGCCTAATTTGAGTGTGGCTCTTCAATATCTTACTGAGTTATTGGACAAAGGTTTGTCCTTCTCTTCCATTAAGATTCATGCTGCAGCAATTTCAGCTCACTATGATTGTGACCCACCATTGATGTTCTTCGTCTTCCATTGCTGCAGTCCTGACTATTGGGTATAGTCCGCGTCCAGTCGGCCCGAATACCAGAGTATAAGGCTGACGTCGGTCAGGGCGCATTAGACTGACGTCAGTACGTCAGGGTACTAATGCGCATGACCGACGCCATATCCCCAGTCTTTTTTGCCGCATGGTCCGATGCAGAAGCAATTTTGCGAGTGCAGGTTGGCGTTCTGAGATTTTCCGAAACCGGAGTTTCAGACCGAAACAGAGTTGGCTAAGTAACCCCGTTGGGGAACATTTTGGTTTTTTCTTGCCTCAGTATTTAACCGGATGTCAGAAAAAGTGAATAACTGTATTTCTTGTGGCAAACAGATACCGCATAGGGATTATCATACATTGTGTATACCTTGTTTAGGGCCTGAGCACGACGTTGTTGGTTGCCGCTCTTGTGCTAGATTTAACAAGCGCACTATTAAGAGGAGGCTAGATTGTGCTAGGTTAGTGTTTGGGAAGCGTTGCAATTATAATATGCCGTCGGATGCTCCGGCCCGCTTCATCCAAGAAGCGCAAGGATAAAACAGTGAAGCCTAGGGGTGAGGAACCGGCAGTCCCGGACGTCGGTTCTTTGGAAGGTTCAGTGGAGCCGGAGGTTTTGCCAGGAGTTTCCATGGAGTCCCAGGCAGAAACTATACTCTTACAGGATGTGCCTTCTCAGGAGGTAGGCCAGGCTGAGGGGGCTTCTCAGGTGACTGTTCTTCCCTCTCTTCCCAAGGTAGTTAGGGCCTCTCCTTCTGTTACCAAAACTTCTATGAGAGGTAGGCCTACTTCAGCTTCAGTGGGGGCTTCTCCTACCTTTTCAGGTTCTGTACCTAAGAAACATATGCTTAAGATGGCAGAAGATTTGATTACTATGATTAGAGGTTCTATGCCCCCGCCTGATAAGAGGCCTAGGGTGGAATCTGAGTTTGAGAGTTTTGAACAGTGTTCTGAGGCTTCAGAATCTTCTGTGGAAGATTTGCAGGAGTATCCTACCTATTCTGATTCTGATGTGGATGATTCCACTCCTACAGCGTCTCCACCTGAGGATTTCTCATTTTCAGAGACTTTGCATTCCATGAGGGAGCACTTTAAATGGGAAGGCCAGGATTACTCTGACTCCAGGAAAAGGCTTAGGGAGTTCTTGTTTTTACCCCAGCATAGGCCTTTAGCTATTCCTCCTGTGTTGAATGTGGTGGAAGATGTTTTTGCAGAGGCTTCCCTGAACCCTGACTCTTTGCCTCCTGCTCCTGTTAAGCCTGATAGGTATTATAGGGTGCCCAACGCTCATAAATATTTGTTTAAGAGTCCTAGGGCGGACCCAGAAACTATTTCCCAGGGGCCTAAGGGTGTAAAAGCTTCTGTGGTTAAAAATCCTGTCCCCACTGATAAAGAGGCTAGGGCTTTGGATAGGTGGGGAAAGAAAGTGTATACTTCTTCCACTCTAGCCATGAGAGCTTTGAATTGTCAGTTTCACATGTTAAAATATCAGAATTACCTTCTTTCACAATTGAAATCTAAGGTGGATGCTTTGGCGGAAGGTATTGAGTGTAAAGAGTTGCTGGATTTGGTTCATGTGTCCGAACAAGTGGGTAAGCATTCTTTGCAATGTGGTTTTGATGCTGTACAGGCCTCCTCGAGGGTGGCTGCTACCAGCTCTGTTCTTCGCAGGCATGCCTGGTTGAAGGATCAGAATTTAGCTGAGCATGTTAAGACAAGGATTTTGGATGCTCCTTTACAGTCTGATGTGTTGTTTGGTTCGCCTGTGGAAGCTGTTTTAAAGAAAATGGAGGACAAAGCTAAGTCTATGCAAACTGTTAAAGATTTTTGCAGGTGCAGCCACCAAGTTTAGTAGAAATTGGCCTGCTAAGGGGTGGACATATCCTGCTTATGATTCTCAGTCTAGGGGTAGGTCTAGACGTGGTAGGGGCAGGGCTCAAAGTTCTTTAGGCCTAGAACAGGGAGTTCACCTGCTCAGACTTCTGGTGAGGGCAGGGGTCAGTCCTTTCGTAAACAGACCCAATGACCTGTTTCTTCAGCTGCCAGCAGATTCACGCCTGGCAGCTCCTTTGGGGAAGACTGTCTCTTTTCAAAGAAAATTGGGATTTAATTACTCAAGACAAATGGGTGTTGGATATCATTCACCACGGTTACAGATTTTATTTCCATACAATGCCCCCTTTCAAAGGCATGCCAGACGTTCCTCCTCTACAAAGAAAAGAGGCTCACAAGCAAGTTTTACAGTTACTTCACATAGGGGCCATTCAGCCAGTCCCTGTGTCAGAGAGGGGCCTAGGATTTTATTCTCGCCTGTTCCTTGTACCAAAGAAGGGGAACACGTGGAGACCAATTTTGGATTTATCTCTCCTCAACACGCTTTTGGACATTCCCAAGTTCAAGATGTTGACGTTACAACAGCTTTTACCTCTGCTGGGCAAAGATCACTGGATGGTAACTTTAGATCTCAAGGAAGCTTACCTTCATGTGCCTATAAGGCTAAGTTGCAGAAAGTATCTGCGGTTTCGAGCTGGGAATTCTCATTATCAGTTCTCTGCATTGCCCTTTGGCTTATCTACTGCCCAGAGTATTCACAAAGGTTCTGGCTCCAGTGATAGCTTACTTCAGGCTTCAAGGAATTCAAATCTATCCTTACTTGGACGACTGCCTGATTCTGGCTCAAGAAAAGGAGGACCTTCTACAGCATCTGGAATATGTTATAGCAGTGCTAAGATGCCTAGGGTATTCTGTGAACGAAATAAAGTCCAGTCTAGTACCCTCTCAAGACATGTGCTTTCTGGGTGTAAGACTGAATACAGCAGCCCAGATGGCCTTTTAACCCCGGACAAACAAAAGAGTCTGTCACTTTACTTCCATCAACTATCTCATCAGTCCGTGCTGACTGCAAGGACAGTCCTTCAAGCATTAGGGTTCATGGCATCTTGTATTCTGGTGCTTCCCAATGCCAAACTGCATATGAGGAAGCTACAATGGTATCTCAAAAATGTATGGACACAGCACTGCCAGGATTTGGACACTGTCATTCAAATAATACCTTGCATTCAAAAGGAATTTTTGTGGTGGGCTCAGGAATGTCACCTAAACAAGGGACTCTCTGTGACCGCCAGAGGCAAGTCAGATTCTAACGACAGATGCCTCGGACATTGCTTGGGGAGCTCATCTAAATGGAAAGTGGATACAAGACAAGTGGCCTGCCAGACTACAGCATCTACATATCAACATGAAGGAGATGTTAGCAGTCCAGTTTGCATTAATGGCTTTCAAGGAGTTACTTCTTCCAGGGCAGGTGTTGATTCTAACAGACAACACAACTGTCATGTGGTACATCAACAAGCAAGGGGAACACATTCTTATCCTCTATGCAGGCAAGCAATGATTTTATGGGAGACTGCGCTAAGCTTGCAACTAACTCTTCAGGCAAGGTTTCTGCCAGGAGCACAGAACTCCTTAGCAGATGTGTTAAGCAGACAAATCATGGATCCCCACGAGTGGAAACTGGATCTTCATGTATTTCAGAAACTGACAGTGTCATGGGGAACTCCAGACATGGATCTGTTCGCTTCTCCACTAAACCACCAGCTGCCAAAGTATTGCACAAAGGGGTTTCATCACACAGCTTGGAAAGTGGATGCTCTGTCTTTCAGTTGGAAAACCTTCATGTGTATGCCTTTCCACCTCTACCTCTTCTTCCAAAGGTACTATTAAAGGTCAGACAAGACAGGCCAAGGATGATTTTGATAGCTCCAGATTGGCCTCGGCAACACTGGTACCCACTACTACGGAGTCTGGTAAAGAAGCCTCCATGGCCTTTACCTCTGATTCCTCATCTGTTATCTCAGCAGGACGGTCATCTGCTCAATGTCAAGCTTCACTCTCTTCATCTAACAGCCTGGCATATTCTGTGTTGAAACACAGCAGGTCTCAACTTCCTCAACAAGTTTTAAATGTGATTATGGAAGCTAGAAGACCTAGTACAAGGAGAGTGTACAGAAAAATGGAAGAGATTTTTATTTTGGAGTACAGCAAAGAATTTGGAGATTTCAGAGCCTAATTTGAGTGTGGCTCTTCAATATCTTACTGAATTATTGGACAAAGGTTTGTCCTTCTCTTCCATAAAGATTCATGCTGCAGCAATTTCAGCTCACTATGATTGTGACCCACCTTTGTTTTCGCATCCTTTGTTCAAGCAGTTTCTTAGAGGGGCAAAGAATATAAGACCCCACGTAGAGCTCCTACTCCTGCTTGGGATCTCAATTTTGTGTTGGAAAAACTTACTCTACAACCTTTTGAGCCTGCAGCTACTGCTGAATTGAAATATTTGTCATGGAAGACTGCTTTTCTGTTGGCTATTACTTCTGCAAGAAGGGTGTCTGAGTTGCAGGCCCTTATGGCAGTAGAGCCCTTTTGATTTTCCATAAGGATAGGGTATCATTACGTACTAATCCTTCTTTTATGCCTAAGGTGGTTTCTAGTGTGGCTTTAAACCAAACTATTCATTTGCCTACGTTTTTGCAGATCCTCAAAATAAAGGGGAAAAGATTTTGCACACTTTAGATGTACACAGGCAATTGCGTTATTATTTAAGCAGGACTAAGGATTTTAGGCAGTCTCAGCAGTTGTTTGTTTCTTTTGCTTTGAGTTCTCAGGGCAAGCCTGTGTCAAAACAAACTATTTCTAGGTGGATTGGCTTTTGCATTGCATTTTGTTATTCCCATCATGGCAAGGAGATTCCAGCTGGGATTAGGCCTCATTCCACTAGGGCTACTGCCACTTCAACAGCATTTGTACGAGGCGTGGCAACTAAGGATATTCTGGAAGCAGCTACTTGGAGTTCAGTGCATACTTTCTCTAGGCATTATCACCTTCCTATCTACTCTAAGTCTAGGGCTGGTTTTGCCACAGCTGTTTTACAAGGCATGTTGTCAGCTCCTACTGCTTTATAATTTGCCAGCCTCCCTTACCTCTGCTTTGGGATTCTACCCAATAGTCAGGACTGCAGCAATGGAAGACGAAGAACATAGTACAGTTTTGTACCTACCATAAATGTAGATGTTCGAGGATTCCATTGCTGCAGTCCAATTTACCCTCCCTCCTTCCCCTCTGTATTTAGTGGTGGTTGTGTAGGTGAGTTTACATGCTTATATTTTTGTATATATATGGTTGTATATATTGTGCATGTTTTTGGTGCAGGTTGTTTTGGGACTTGTCTTTTTAGGGTCTTCTGACATCTGGGGCAAGAAAAGACTGAGGATATGGCGTCGGTCATGCGCATTAGTACCCTGACGTACTGACGTCAGTCTAATGCGCCCTGACCGACGTCAGCCTTATACTCTGGTATTCGGGCCGACTGGACGCGGACTATACCCAATAGTCAGGACTGCAGCAATGGAATCCTCGAACATCTACATTTATGGTAGGTACAAAACTGTACTTTTTCGCATCCTTTGTTCAAGCAGTTTCTTAGAGGGGCAAAGAATATAAGACCCCCACGTAGAGCTCCTACTCCTGCTTGGGATCTCAATTTTGTGTTGGAAAAACTTACTCTACAACCTTTTGAGCCTGCGGCTACTGCTGAATTGAAATACTTGTCATGGAAGACTGCTTTTTTGTTGGCTATTACTTCTGCAAGAAGGGTTTCTGAGTTGCAGGCCCTTATGGCAGTAGAGCCCTTTTTGATTTTTCATAAGGATAGGGTATCATTACGTACTAATCCTTCCTTTATGCCTAAGGTGGTTTCTAGTGTGGCTTTAAACCAAACTATTCATTTGCCTACTTTCTATGCAGATCCCCAAAATAAGGGGAAAAGATTTTGCACACTTTAGATGTACATAGGCAGTTGCGTTATTATTTAAACAGGACTAAGGATTTCAGGCAGTCTCAGCAGTTGTTTGTTTCTTTTGCTTTGAGTTCTCAAGGCAAGCCTGTGTCTAAGCAAACTATTTCTAAGTGGATTGGGTTTTGCATTTCATTTTGTTATTCCCATCATGGCAAGGAGATTCCAGCTGGGATTAGACCTCATTCCACTAGGGCTACTGCCACTTCAACAGCATTTCTAAGGGGGGTGGCAACTAAGGATATTTTGGAGGCAGCTACTTGGAGTTCAGTGCATACTTTCTCTAAGCATTACCACCTTCCTCTCTACTCTAAATCTAGGGCTGGTTTTGCCACAGCTATTTTGCAAGGCATGTTGACAGCTCCTGCTTCCTTATGATTTGCCAGCCTCCCTTAACTCTGCTTTGGGATTCTACCCAATGGTTAGGACTGCAGCAATGTGGAATGAAGAACATAGTACAGTTTTGTACCTACCATAAATGTAGATGTTCGAGGATCCACATTGCTGCAGTCCAAATTACCCTCCCTCCTTCCCCTCTGTGTTTAGGGGTGGTGGTGTGGGTTAGGATATACTCTTGTACATTTGTATATTTTGTATATATGTTTGGTGCAGGGTTTTTTGGTTTTTTGGTTTGGGCTTTGTCTTTTTAGGGTCTTCTGACATCTGGGGCAAGAAAAGACTGAGGATATGACGTCGGTCATGCGCATTAGTACCCTGACGTCCTGACATCAGTCTAATGCGCCTTGACCGACGTCAGCCATATACTTTGGTATTCGGGCCGACTGGACAGCGGACTACCCAATGGTTAGGACTGCAGCAATGTGGATCCTCGAACATCTACATTTATGGTAGGTACAAAACTGTACTTTTTGTTACCCGAAAAAGCTTATAGAAGGGAGCCCACCATGTTATAATTTAAATGATAAAGTTGTAACTAGACCATGCCACTCCTGTAATTGTAATCATATGGATAGTTCAGGATAATTTATTCATCCAGATCAAGGGAGAAAGTATGTTTTTAGTATTTATGCTACTTGTACTGAGCACATAGTATACTTGGCTTGCTGTGTCGTATGCAACAAATTTGTATGTAGGCAAGATGGATAGAGTACTAAGGGGACCACATAAGAGAGCATCTGTATAATAAGATAGGCACAGATGATATTGCCCTGTCTAAGCATGTGAAAAGTACTTCAACAGCACACAGTTTTAAGTTTCAAGTTATAGGTAAGGTTGAGGTTAATAAACTAGTAAACCATCCACTAAATGTCCCATCCCTCCAGAATCTACTCCAACGCTATCGCACCACCAGACCACTAAGATCCAGCAACAAAAATCACTTGTAGATCACTAAAGCCAATAACTCTGCTGGTGAAGCACTATTCTCTTGCACCATAGCCAAATTATGGAACTCCCTCCCACCCACAATTACCTCCATACCATCATGCACCCACTTCAAAACTTTACTAAAAGCGCACCTAAAAACATGCTGGCTATGCCCTTGCAACTCCCACTCTAATATCACCCACCCCATCCAACCACTACCTTTCTTTCCACTCCACTAACTACCTTGATTATAGCAAGCTCAGATGCTCATAAGCCTAGTACTTATTGTACAGCAGGAACTTCTTATTGTAACATTTGTTAATGTCTGTTATGTACTTAACGGGTAAAGATTCTAGTTGTCTACTGATGTACTATGTTCTTCATCTGTAAATATGTTGTAATTGCTATGTTAAATTGTTAATCGCTATGTAATCCAATGTAACTACTGTCTGTTTATTTTAACTGTGGAGCTTTTCTCCCAGGGCCTCTGCTGAAAATGGGCCTACGTCCAGTCGGACACTCCCGGTCAACAAATGTAAATAAATAAATAAAATAAATAAATAATAAACGGAAAGGTGATGTAAGAAATGTAACTGAACGTTTGGAAAGTAAATGGATAGCTAGGTTGAGAGGAGATTATGGCTCAGGCTTAAATGAAAAATACCTAATAAACCTATGTTGAAAGCACAACCACTGTTTAGGTAATTAATAAAAAATTTATATGAGACAGTTTACATTTATAGTCTTGTAGGCTGTATTAAATGCATTGTTTATTAATTTTTATGTAAAGTTTGTATTATGTTTTTTACTGGATGCTACCCTTTTAAGAATTAATTGATTTAGTTGAACATGTGATTGGGTATTTATATAAGCTGTTTTAGTAAATGTGAGTTTTATGCATCTGATGAAGCAGCATATGTAGCTGCGAAAGCGCTTATGTCATTCTGGAATAAATGCATGTTCTTCGTGTTTCACTGTTGCAGTCATTACATTTGGGTAATCTGCTGGCAGGTTGCCCTCAGTTGGCCTGAATTCCAAAGTCTTGGGTCCTGCGTCAGTTGCGGTCTTCTCTTCCATGACGTTAGGTCATCAGGGGTATAAAACATGCATCAGACGCCATTTTCTTTAATCTTTTTTGCCGTGCGGTGCCCGAAGCAGAAGCATTTTGCAAACCTACAGAAAGCAATCCCAATGACTTCCTTCTGCCTATACCAAGCACTTATCTTTTGGCAGCACCCATAGGGGGAAAATTAGCACTTTTTGCTCAAAATTGGCAGTTAATAACCCAGGACAAGTGGATACTAAACATTGTATCACAGGGATACAGATTCCATTTCCACACTCTGCCAATGGCAGATGGTTGGCCAGACCTGCCAAGAAATCAGTGAGCAGAGGCACAGAAACAGGTTACGTCCCTCATGGATATGGGGGCCATTCAGATAGTGCCAGAATACGAAAAAGGACACAGTTTTTACTTGACTGTTGGTACCCAGAAAGGACAAGGCTTGGTGGCCAATACTGGATTTATCGATTTTTGAACACATACCTGGACATTGCAAAATTCAAAATGCTGTCTTTGCATCACCTTCTGACCATGCTGGGCAAGAATGCTTGGTTGGTGACAGACCTAAAAGAGGCATACCTGCATGTCCCAATAAGACAATCGTGCAGAAGATATCTCAGATTCAAGGCTGGCTTAATGCATTACCAATTCTCTGCACTGCCCTTTGGCTTCTCTACTGCACCCAGGGTCTTTACAAAGTGCCTGGCACCAGTAATTGCATTTTGCAGACAAAAAAGTATACAAATATATCCTTACTTAGACTACAGTCTCATTCAAGCAGAGAACAAGGACATTCTTCTTCGACATCTGGCGTTTGTGAAAAGGCTTCTAACATGCCTAGGGTACACAATAAACAAAAAGAAATCACAACTGGTACCCTCTCAAAAGATAACATTCCTGGATGCAAGCTTGAATACAACTGCCCAGATGGCTTATCTCATGCCAGACAAGCAAAGGCAACTGGCTACTTACTTCAAACTGATGGCAACAAAGACCCAGTTATCTGCAAGACAAATTCTGCAGGCTCTGGGCTTTATGGCATCCTGCATCCTACTGATTCCATATGCAAGATTGCATATGAGGAAACTTCAGTGGTGCCTGAAAAGTTTATGGAGTCAACATTCTCACAGTCTGGAAGCAATGATACCTCTCATACCCTGCCTACAACAGGAGTTTCTGTGGTGGGCAAAGGCATGTCACCAAAACATGGGATGGCCCTTCACTCTCCCCCCTGCCAGCCAAACATTACATCAGACTCATCGGAGTATGCATGGGGGGGGTCCACATGGCAGGAAGATGCATTCAGGGCATATGGACCCCAAAACAAATGCATCTGCATATCAACCAGAAAGAGATGCTAGCTGTTCAAAATGCACTAATAGCCTTCAAGGACTTACTTCATCCAGGACAACTACTGATAAAGACTGACAACACCACAGTCATGTGGTATATAAACAAGCAAGGAGGCACACACTCATACCCCCTTTGCAGATTAGCCATGACACTGTGGGACACAGCTTTGACCTACCAAACACATCTTCAAGCTCAATTCCTGCCAGGAAAACAAAATACACTGGCAGACAATTTAAGCAGAAACCTTATGGATCCTCACGAGTGGAACCTAAATCCATAAGTCTTCAGTATGATAACACAGAAATGGGGGAGCCCAGATGTAGATCTGTTTGCCTCTCCTCAAAATTATCAATTGAAAAGATTCTGCACAAGGACTCATCACAGACAAGCATGGAAAGTGTTCGCCCTATCCTTCAGTTGGAAAAACGGTTCAAGTCTTTCCTCCTCTGCCTCTTCTCTTCAAGGTCCTCCTAAAAGTCAGACAAAAGAAACCAAAGATGATACTAATTGCCCCGGACTGGCCCCTCCATTACTGGTACCAAATCCTAAGGAACTTGTCTCAATACCCAGCTTGGACCTTACCTTAAACACCCCAACTACTGTCCCATCAAAACAACCAGATCCTGCATAATCAACTACAGACACTGAACCTGGCAGCATGGCTGATCATGTAGCTATACAAACAACACCTCTCAGTAAAGCTGTGATGGATGTCATTTTGGAAGCCAGAAGGCCTAGTGCTAGAAAATCTTATGCTGACAAATGGAAGAGATTCTGTGCTTGGAATCAAGCACAAGGAACTGATACAGCAAAACCAAATATTCCTCAGATATTAAAATACTTAACTGAGAGGCTTGACAAAGGCCTATCTTTCTCATCAATCAAAATCCATGCCTCTGCCATTTCGGCTCAGTGCAATACAGAGCCACCAGTCTCTTCTCATTCTTTACTAAAGCAGTATCTTAGAGGAGCCAAAAATTTAAGGCCTCCTAGAAGATCACCATTACCTGCGTGGGACCTCAATTATGTGTTGGAAAAGAACACCCTGCCTTCATTTGAACCAACTGCTACCACTGATATAAAATTCTTATCATGGAAGACCGCTCTGCTACTAGCAATTACTTCAGCAAGAAGAGTTTCAGAGCTTCAGGCCCTTTTATCATATTTTACCCAGACAGGGTGTCACTGAGAACAAATCCTATTTTTATGCCTAAGGTGGTTTTCAGTGTGGCTCTTAACCAGACGATTCATCTGCCAACTTTTTATCCAAATCCGCAGAACAAAGGAGGGCAAATTCTGAATTCCTTGGACGTACACAGACAGCTAAGATTCTACTTGAGCAGGGCTAAAGCTCGAAGAAAAACTGAGCAATTACTAGTGTCATATGCTGCAGGATCAGAAGGAAAGGCTATTTCAAAGCAGACCACTTCAAAGTGGATAAGCCACTGTATCCGATGTTCTTCGTTCCACATTGCTGCAGTCCTAACTATTGGGTAGTCCGCTGTCCAGTCGGCCCGAATACCAGAGTATATGGCTGACGTCGGTCAGGGCGCATTAGACTGACGTCAGTACGTCAGGGTACTAATGCGCATGACCGACGTCATATCCTCAGTCTTTTTTGCCGCATGGTCCGATGCAGAAGCAGTTTTGCGAGTGCAGGTTGGCGTTCTGAAATTTTCTGAAGTCGGAGTTTCAGACCGAATCAGAGTTGGCTAAGTACCCCGTTGGGGAATATTTTGGTTTTTCTTGCCTCAGTATTTAACCGGATGTCAGAAAAAGTGAATAACTGTATTTCTTGTGGGAAACAGATACCTCATAGGGATTACCATACCTTGTGTATACCTTGTTTAGGGCCTGAGCACGGCGTTGTTGGATGCCGCTCTTGTGCTAGGTTTAACAAACGCACTATTAAGAGAAGGTTAGACTGTGCCAGGTTAGTGTTTGGGAAGCGTTGCAATTATAAAATGCCGCCGGATGCTCCGCGCCGCTTCCCAAGAAGCGCAAGGACAAAACAGCGAAGCCTAGGGTTGATGAACCCGGCAGTCCCGGACGCCGGTTCTTTAGAAGGCTCAGTGGAGCCAGAGGTTTTGCCAGGAGTTTCTTTGGAGTCTCAGGCAGAGACTTTACTGTTACAGGATGTGCCTTCTCAGGAGGTAGGCCAGGCTGAGGGGCTTCTCAGGTAACTGTTCTTCCCTCTCTTCCCAAGGGAGTTAGAGCCTCTCCTTCTGTTTCCAAAACTTCTTTGAGAGGTAGGCCAAGTTTAGCTTCAGTGGGGGCTTCTCCTAGCACTTCAGGTTCTGTGCCTAAGAAACATATGCTTAAAATGGCAGAAGATTTGATTACTATGATTAGAGGTTCTATGCCCCCTCCTGATAAGAGGCCTAGGGTGGAACCTGAGTTTGATAGTTTTGAACAGTGTTCAGAGGCTTCTGAGACTTCTGCGGAAGATTTGCAGGAGTATCCTCCTTATTCTGATTCTGATGTGGATGATTCCACTCCTACAGCTTCTCCTCCTGAGGATTTCTCATTTTCAGAGACTCTGCATTCCATGAGGGAGCACTTTAAATGGGAAGGCCAGGATTACTCTGATTCCAGGAAAAGGCTTAGGGAATTCTTGTTTTACCCCAGCATAGGCCCTTAGCTATACCTCCTGTGTTGAATGTGGTGGAAGATGTTTTGCAGAGGCTTCCCTGAACCCTGATTCTTTGCCTCCTGCTCCTGTTAAACCTGATAGGTACTATAGGGTGCCTGAAGCTCATAAGTATCTTTTAAGAGTCCTAGGGCAGACCCGAAACTGTTTCTCAAGGACCTAAAGGTGTTAAGGCCTCTGTGGTTAAAAACCCTGTTCCCACTGATAAAGAGGCAAGGGCTTTGGATAGATGGGGAAAGAAAGTGTATACTTCCTCCACTTTAGCCATGAGGGCGTTGAATTGTCAGTTTCACATGCTAAAATATCAAAATTATCTCCTTTCACAACTGAAATCTAAGGTGGATGCTTTGGCGGAAGGTATTGAGTGTAAAGAGTTGCTAGATTTAGTTCATGTGTCTGAACAAGTGGGTAAGCATTCTTTGCAATGTGGTTTTGATGCTGTACAGGCCTCCTCGAGGGTGGCTGCCACTAGTTCTGTTCTTCGCAGGCATGCCTGGTTGAGGGATCAGAATTTAGCTGAGCATGTTAAGACAAGGATTTTGGATGCTCCTTTACAGTCTGATGTGTTGTTTGGTTCGCCTGTGGAAGCAGTTTTAAAGAAAATGGAGGACAAAGCTAAGTCTATGCAAACTGTTAAAGATTTTTGCAGGTGCAGCCACCAAGTTTAGTAGAAATTGGCCTACTAAGGGATGGACATATCCTGCTTATGATTCCCAGTCTAGGGGTAGGTCTAGACGTGGTAGGGGCAGAGCTCAAGGTTCTTTTAGGCCTAGAACAGGGAGTTCACCTGCTCAGACTTCTGGTGAGGGCAGGGTCAGTCCTTTCGTAAACAGACCCAATGACCTGCCTTTTCAGCTGCCAGTAGATTCTCGCCTGGCAGCTCCTTTGGGAGGAAGACTGTCTCTTTTCAAAGAAAATTGGGATTTAATCACTCCAGACAGATGGGTGTTGGATATCATTCACCACGGTTACAGGTTTTATTTCCATACATTGCCCCCTTTCAAAGGCATGCCAGACGTTCCTCCTCCACAAAGGAAAGAGGCTCACAAGCAAATTTCTCTGTTACTCCAAATAGGGGCCATTCAGCCAGTCCCTGTATCAGAAAGGGGCCTAGGATTTTATTCTCGCCTGTTCCTAGTACCAAAGAAGGGGAACACGTGGAGACCAATTTTGGATTTATCTATCCTCAACACTTATCTGGACATTCCAAAGTTCAAGATGTTGACGTTACAACAGCTTTTACCTCTGCTGGGCAAAGATCACTGGATGGTAACTTTAGATCTCAAGGAAGCTTACCTTCATGTGCCTATAAGACTAAGTTGCAGGAAGTATCTGCTTTCGAGCTGGAAATTCTCATTATCAGTTCTCTGCATTGCCCTTTGGCTTATCTACTGCCCAGAGTATTCACAAAGGTTCTGGCTCCAGTGATAGCTTACTTCAGGCTAAAAGGAATTCAAATCTATCCTTACTTGGACGACTGCCTGATTCTGGCTCAAGAAAAGGAAGACCTTCTACAGCATCTGGAATATGTTATAGCAGTGCTAAGATGCCTAGGGTATTCTGTGAACGAAATAAAGTCCAGTCTAGTACCCTCTCAAGACATGTGCTTTCTGGGTGTGAGACTGAATACAGCAGCCCAGATGGCCTTTTAACCCCGGACAAACAAAAGAGTCTATCCCTTTACTTCCATCAACTATCTCATCAGTCCGTGCTGACTGCAAGGACAGTCCTTCAAGCATTAGGGTTCATGGCATCTTGTATTCTGGTGCTTCCCAATGCCAAACTGCATATGAGGAAGCTGCAATGGTATCTCAAAATGTATGGACACAGCACTGCCAGGATTTGGACACTGTCATTCAAATAATACCTTGCCTTCAAAAGAATTTTTGTGGTGGGCTCAGGAATGTCACCTAAACAAGGGACTCTCTGTGACCCAGCCAGAGGCGAGTCAGATTTTAACGACAGATGCCTCGGACATTGCTTGGGGAGCTCATCTAAATGGAAAGTGGATACAAGACAAGTGGCCTGCCAGACTACAGCATCTACATATCAACATGAAGGAGATGTTAGCAGTCCAGTTTGCATTAATGGCTTTCAAGGAGTTACTTCTTCCAGGGCAGGTGTTGATTCTAACAGACAACACAACTGTCATGTGGTACATCAACAAACAAGGGGAACACATTCTTATCCTCTATGCAGGCAAGTAATGATTTTATGGGAGACTGCGCTCAGCTTGCAACTAACTCTTCAGGCAAGGTTTCTGCCGGAGCACAGAACTCCTTAGCAGATGTGTTAAGCAGACAAATCATGGATCCCCACGAGTGGAAACTGGATCTTCATGTATTTCAGAAATTGACAGTGTCATGGGGAACTCCAGACATAGATCTGTTCGCTTCTCCACTAAACCACCAGCTGCCAAAGTTTTGCACAAAGGGGTTTCATCACACAGCTTGGAGAGTGGATGCTCTTTCTTTCAGTTGGAAAAATCTTCATGTGTATGCCTTTCCACCTCTGCCTCTTCTTCCAAAGGTGCTCTTAAAGGTCAGACAAGACAAGCCAAGGATGATTTTAATAGCTCCAGATTGGCCTCGCAACACTGGTACCCACTACTAAGGAGTCTGGTAAGGAAGCCTCCATGGCCTTTACCTTTGATTCCACATCTGTTATCTCAGAAGGACGGTCATCTGCTCAATGTCAAGCTTCACTCACTTCATCTAACAGCCTGGCATATTCTGTGTTGAAACACAGCAGGTCTCAACTTCCTCAACAAGTTTTAAATGTGATTATGGAAGCTAGAAGACCTAGTACAAGGAAAGTGTACAGAAAAATGGAAGAGGTTTTAATTTGGAGTACAGCAAAGAATTTGGAGATTTCTGAGCCTAATTTGAATGTGGCTCTTCAATATCTTACTGAGTTATTGGACAAAGGTTTGTCCTTCTCTTCCATTAAGATTCATGCTGCAGCAATTTCAGCTCACTATGATTGTGACCCACCATTGTTTTCGCATCCTTTGTTCAAGCAGTTTCTTAGAGGGGCAAAGAATATAAGACCCCCACGAGAGCTCCTACTCCTGCTTGGGATCTCAATTTTGTGTTGGAAAAACTTACTCTACAACCTTTTGAGCCTCGGCTACTGCTGAATTGAAATACTTGTCATGGAAGACTGCTTTTTGTTGGCTATTACTTCTGCAAGAAGGGTGTCTGAGTTGCAGGCCCTTATGGCAGTAGAGCCCTTTTTGATTTTCCATAAGGATAGGGTATCATTACGTACTAATCCTTCCTTTATGCCTAAGGTGGTTTCTAGTGTGGCTTTAAACCAAACTATTCCTTTGCCTACTTTTTATGCAGACCCCCAAAATAAAGGGGAAAAGATTTTGCACACTTTAGATGTACATAGGCAATTGCGTTATTATTTAAGCAGGACTAAGGATTTTAGGCAGTCTCAGCAGTTGTTTGTTTCTTTTGCTTTGAGTTCGCAGGGCAAGCCTGTGTCAAAACAAACTATTTCTAGGTGGATTGGGTTTTGCATTGCATTTTGTTATTCCCATCATGGCAAGGAGATTCCAGCTGGGATTAGGCCTCATTCCACTAGGGCTACTGCCACTTCAACAGCATTTCTAAGGGGGGTGGCAACTAAGGATATTTTGGAGGCAGCTACTTGGAGTTCAGTGCATACTTTCTCTAAGCATTATCACCTTCCTCTCTACTCTAAGTCTAGGGCTGGTTTTGCCACAGCTATTTTGCAAGGCATGTTGTCAGCTCCTGCTTTTTTATGATTTGCCAGCCTCCCTTACCTCTGCTTTGGGATTCTACCCAATAGTTAGGACTGCAGCAATGTGGAACGAAGAACATAGTACAGTTTTGTACCTACCATAAATGTAGATGTTCGAGGATCCACATTGCTGCAGTCCAATTTACCCTCCCTCCTTCCCCTCTGTGTTTAGGGGTGGTTGTGTAGGTGAGGTTATATGCTGATATTTTTGTATATATTTTTGTATATATTGTACATATTTCTGGTGCAGGTATATTGGGCCTTGTCTTTTTAGGGTCTTCTGACATCTGGGGCAAGAAAAGACTGAGGATATGACGTCGGTCATGCGCATTAGTACCCTGACGTACTGACGTCAGTCTAATGCGCCCTGACCGACGTCAGCCATATACTCTGGTATTCGGGCCGACTGGACAGCGGACTACCCAATAGTTAGGACTGCAGCAATGTGGATCCTCGAACATCTACATTTATGGTAGGTACAAAACTGTACTTTTCTGCTACTCACACCATGGGAAACCTGTGCCTAAGGGCATTAGGTCTCATTCCACCAGAGCTGCAGCTACTTCAGCAGCTTTTCTCAGAGGAGTACCAACCAAAGACATTCTAGAGGCTGCTACTTGTTCAGTTCACACTATTACAAAGCATTATCATTTGCCTCTACTCTAAATCCAGGGCAGGCTTTGCCACTGCAGTGCTGCAGGGCCTTATAGCCGCACCTAATGCTGTTTAGCTCCAGCCTTCCAACCATAGCTTTGGGATTCTACCCAAATGTAATGACTGCAACAGTGAAACACAAAGAACATATTAAAGTTGTGTACATTTACTGTAAATGTAGATGTTCAAGTGTATTCACTGTTGCAGTCCAGGTTACCCTCCCACCATCCCCCTGTCATTCAGGAGTTTCTTTCCTTCTCTATCTTCTACAACCTATGTGGTATATTTGCTTGTAGATGAAGGCAAAGTTTATATTGATGCGCGTGTGTGTGTGTGTGTGTGTGTGTGTGTGTGTGTATAGATATAGATATAGATACAGGTATAGATGTATAGATATAGATATATATATAGATATGTATTTGCTACCTTTTTGGGGGCAAGAAAAACTAAAGAAAATGGCGTCGGCTGCATGTTTTATACCCCTGACGTCATGGAAGAGAAGACCGCAACTGACGCAGGACCCAAGACTTTGGAATTTAGGCTGACTGAGGGCAACCTGCCAGCAGATTACCCAAATGTAATGACTGCAACAGTGAATCATCTACATTTATGGTAAGCGTACACAACTGTACTTTTTTTGTTTTATGAAAGTAGCTTGGTTTTGTCTCAGTATTCTTTGCTTTGGGATTTATTTTTTGAGACTTTTCTCTGCATACACAGGTCTTTGAACTTGTTTAAGACATCACATATGTTCAAAAAAATTGGGGAATGCTTAATAGCTTTGAATTTTGCACACCAGTAGACGTGGCATATTACTATGGTTTTTGAATCTCTGAACAACCAACTGACCGATCTTAAAGGACAGGTCAGCACTTCTCTAGAGTTCCTTTTTGCTGAATACTCACGGATACCTAATTTTTTTGGGATCCCCCAAACTGCATAAAAACATTATAGACTGCCTTACCAGACCTGTTATAGACAGTGGCAATAGTATCACAGAGACCATCTCAATTTGTCTAGAATGCCACCTAAAACCTTTAGCCGAAAGGAACCCATCTTTTGTACTGGATACCAACAATTGTCTTATGAAAACTAAGGCTATTCCCATTAAAAATGACTCGTGGCTTGTTACGCTAGATGTAGAATCCCTTTATACTGTCTTATCACATGACTACTGCAAAACAGCCTTTTCGGAAGCGTCCAGCAAAACCCATGCAGCGCTTCCAGGTGAGACTGAAACCCTCAGCCGCCTTCTGAAGGTTTAACAAAAAATTCTCTCGACAAACAAAAGGCATAGCCATGGGTGCAGCCATGGCTCCCAACCTGGCTTAATACAGCTCTAGGGAAGTGGGAGAAAGAGCATGTCACAATTTCCAAATATCAGCAGTTTATCTCATGCTACTTAATGCTCTCTTTGACGTCTTTAGCATTTGGGATGGGAATGAAACACAAGTTTGGAATTTGTTGATTACATAAATCAGTCCACAGCTTTTCTAAGGTTCACTTGCTCACATGCAGAGTTTGTTCACCTTTCTGGATATCCGCATCAGTAAAACCAAAAACTGCAATAACCTCACAAATGGCTTACTCTGGAAATCTATCAGCGTTAACCTCCTACTTCATTATGATACTATGCGTCCCTTCAGATGCAAGAAATGTCATTAAATCCCAAAGCTTAAGGATCGATAGGGTATCTAAAGAAATGAAAACATCCTTACATAATCTGAAAGAAGTGAAAAAACGCTTCTTGAGCAGGAGTTATAACAAAAAACTCACTGAGGACATTTTTCTTCCCATAATTGCAAGTAAAAGCGCAGATCCAGAGTTCCCTAGGCCAAAGAACCACCAAATCATAGACCCCGAAATACGTAGGATTAAGAAATATGACCGTGAACTCACACTCATCATGGTTATTACTCAATTGACTACAAAGATAACGCTGACAAAATCCAAAAAAAAGTCTATTCAAGATGACAGAGCAATCAACAAGTTACTCCCACCCAAACCCAAGTTCACCATTAAAAGAAGCACCAACGTTCGTGATTTTTGAAGCCAATCCCACGTTATCAGACAGCAACGCAGTAAAAGGCACTTTTCCATGTAGTCCCTGTAACTGCAACTTTTGGCAATACATGCCCAACAGAAAAGGATTTAAATGCCCTAACACCAACAAATTTTTTGCCAGTAAACTTTATGGCAACTGCAACACAGATAATATAATATATAGGGCAGAATGCAGGAAGTGTACATCCTTCTGCATCCGAAAACTATCATACTGAAAACTCGAATTGCCAGGCACCTTACTGACCTAAGACGGGGCAATAAAATGAATGCTTTGGTCAAGCACATCAAAGAAATACCAGGACATAATGAATTCCATGATATTGACAGGGTTCACTTGGACAAACTACAAGGACCAACTAATGATATACTGGAAAAAAGAGAGCTGGAATGGCAACTGACTAGTGGCATATCAACCTCTCTGTCTTAACCATTCCACTTCACTCAACAATGTTTTGAGATTGAAAAAACTCAACCACAAACTGTTTTTCTAAACCAGCACCCTACTGTTTAAGCTGAGGTACTTTTTCTTCACCCCATAAATTTGTCATGGTCTGATATTGGTTCACATTGATATTTAATATTTTGATAAGATCTGCTGTAATACCCAGATTATTTCCACATTTTACGCTCCAAAAGGTTCTTTAGTCTTTAAATTTGATTTTTTGGTGTTGATTTTTTTTTTTTGCTTGAGAGATTGAAGGAACTCTGAGTTCACTACTCACAGACACACTTGTCAAATTAACTAAGCACTTATCTAGATTTTTAATTGCTATACTTCCAGGCCACAGGTTTGTACTCTTTCTACTAAAAAATCTGTGATGAGTTTGGCACTGGTTATTATTAGGTCTCCAGTATTTTAGTATTTTTCCACATAATTCCATGCCACATGTTTATACTCTTTACACTAAAAATGGTTTAGTTTTAGGTGGTATTTTTTTTTCTTTCCATTTATGTTTTTTCCTCACTTAAAGTAAGAACAGTAAATTCTTTCTGCTTTAAATGTATTCTGTGACAAAGTTGAACTTCCATATATACCAGCCCCCTCCTTTTCTTTGCACCTCTGAGTTGCTGGTACTAGTTTACTGCACAACCAGCTGCTTTGCTTTCTCCACACACCCCTATGTGATCCCAGTGGCCCCTCAATTTTTCGGGCTTTTACACACTAATCCATTTGGGTCCCTGGCTATTCCATATGAGAACTATGGCACCAGCTACCTACCCTTTTCATACCCCCCTTTGTTCCTATTGGCCCCCTTTTTTTGCAGACTTATTTTCAGATGAATTCCCCTCCCTCCACATCATTTTCCAACCTGCCCCTTTTCCACACCCAATGACGTGGCTGAGCCATACTAGCTGATTTTCCATCTTCTGTCATAGGCCCCTTGTTCAGCTGCCAGCTCCTTCAATTGGCCATTGTGGGACATGAAGACTTTCTGGCTGGATTCTGGCTTGATTTCTCCAAGGCTCTTCCTGCCTTTCACCTCCTAACAGTAATCTTTGTGTAGGACAGATTAATACTTTCCTTTCTAATCAGCAGTAATAAAATTAGTTATTTTAGGGTACAATTCTACAATTTCCCCATTGACTTTCTTGAGTTGCTTGATGGAACTATGGGGTGTTGGCCTGAGATAATTTGTCCCCGGCACATCTGCTGGTAAAATCTAGGGTTTGCTTCTTTTTGCCTTTTGTTGTTATTAGGGTTGATAGATTGGGTTGGGTAGCAATGGGTTGGTGAATTTCAATCATTTTTGTATAGTCTGTTATTAGGCTTTTTTGTCTTTTCAGATGTTAATTGTTTGCATTTGTGCCTTTTTAATTCCTGCCTCCCTCTCTTCATTTCACTAAGTATATTCCTACTTTTGTTTTGGCTGGAGAGATGCCTTGGCTCTCCACATCGGATGTCCTTATGTTATACCCTCCAATCGCATCCCTGGAGGATTCATACTAGTTACTGAATCACTATTTTTTCTGGCTTCTCCAAACACTCCCTTGTCCCCATTGGCCCCTCATTTTTTCGCAAGCTGGGATTAGACACGTAGCTTTGGCCAATTGGCAGATGTTTAATCTATTCCCATTGGCCCTTTGGTCAACCATCAGCCCTGCAGGACAGTTTGTGATTGGACATGGAAATCGCTCTCCCATATGTTCCTGTTAGCCCCCCTTCTTTGTGGGCTTTTCCCACACTGTTCTCCTCCCTCCACGTCATTTTCCTACCTGCCTCTTCTCCACACTTGATGTGGCTGCACTTATTGCCCAATTTTACATCCTTTGCTGTAGGCCCCTGGATCAGCCGCCAGCCCCTTTGATTGGTCACTGGGGGACGCGTACAACAAATTGAGTTGGGTAGCAATGTGATAGTGGTTTTCAGACCCATTTTAGTCTTTTTTTCAAAAGTTTCACGTTTGCATTTGTGACTTTTTATTTTCTGCTTCTTTCTCTTCTCCATTTCACTAATTGCATTCTTAATTTTCATTTGTCCGGTGGGACGCCTTAGCCCTCCACATTGGATAGCCCAATTGTTTCCTCCAGTCGCGTCCCTGGAGGACTCATTCCGTTTACTAATTCACATTTTTTTCCAGCTCCTCCACACACCCTTGTCCCCATTGGCACCTCATTTTTTCACGGGCTTTGATGGAACACGTAGTTTTGGCCGATAGGCTGGTGTTTTCTCTATTCCCATTGGCCGTTCGGTCAGCTGCAAGCCCTGGAAGACAACTTATGATTGGACAGGGACATTAACTCTTCTGGCTGAGTGTGGTCATGTATTCCACCAATAGCCTTCACCGCTTTTACACCATCTTGGTATACAGTGTGGTTAATTGCTCCATACTTAGCTAATGCAGCTATGAATTTTTTTATTTCTTTTTATTTTCATTTTTTTTCCACCACCGTCTCTCATCTACCTTAAGTTGCGTAATTATGAATTTTCTTTTCCCGCCTCTCCTCCTACAGTATTCCCTAATTTCTACGCCCATAGCCCCCCTACTCTTTTTCTTTTCTGGTTCAGTATTTACCATTAAACTAATGAATTTAAATAAAATAAAATATGAAGTATGCAGTTTTTTCATGAAGGCTTTTTGATTAGGCAGGTCTGAAGTGGTTGTGAAAGCGCTTTTAATATTTTTTATTGTTTACATATTGTACTTAAGATATTAGGTTTGGTAAGAGCTTTATTGCCATCTCATGTATGCTACAAAATGTCAGTTTTCAGTCCCAGTTGGTTATGCCTTGATGTTCTTCGTGTTTCACTGTTGCAGTCATTACATTTGGGTAATCCTGCTGGCAGGTTGCCCTCAGCCGGCCTGAATTCCAAAGTCTTGGGTCCTGTGTCAGCTGCTGTCGCCCCTTCCCTGAGGTCAGGTTGTCAGGGGTATAAAAGAAGCGTCCGACGCCATTTTCTTCAGTCTTGCCGCGCGGTGCCTGAAGCAGAAGCAGTTCGCAAGTTCCGGTCGGCAGACTCCTGAAATTTTCGTGTTTGAGTTTCAGAACCAAAGTCTTCAATAAAGCCAAGTACCCCGTTGGGGAAACTTTTTTTCTTGCTCCAGACCGATGTCAGAAAAAGTTAATTGTATTACTTGTGGAAAGCAAATACCTCACAAGGATTTTCATTCTTACTGTATTCCTTGCCTAGGCCCTGATCACAACGTTTCTGGTTGTCTGTTTTGTGCTAGATTTAACCAACGCACTATTAAGCGCCGGTATTCTTTTGCTTTAAAGTATTTTGGTAGCAGGTTTAATTATCCTAAAATGTCATCGGATAGGCATCCGACTACCGGAGTTTACAAAAAACGCAAAGAAAAGAATAAAGAAAAACAACCGAGGTCCAAAACTGACGAAGCTTCTCCTAAGCCATTCGCCGGTTCTCAGTGAGGCGCTTTCGCAGCCCCTGACACCCGCTACTTTAGAGTCGCAGGCCGCTACAGACTCCCACGTGGAGTCTGCCATGCCGCTGGATGCTCAAAGTATTGGAGCTTCGGATGCTAATCCCTCAGATGGGTCCGGAGCCGCTGAGCAGGTACCGGCTTCTGAGGGTGTATTCAGACCACAACATCTTTACATTAAAACGACTTCAGCTTCAAAGACTAAAGTAGCTTCTAAAGCAAAGAAACAAACTCAAGAGCCATGTCTACAGGCCTCTGTGCCCAAAAAACAGATGATCAAGATGGCCAAAGACCTGATTACCTTGATCAGGGGTTCCCATCCCCCTCCTGATAAGAGGCCTAGGCAAGAGACTGACTATGAATTTTTAGATTAGGTTTCTATTTCTTCTGATTCCTCTTCTGATCAGGGATATTCTTTACCCCCCTATGAGGATTCTGATGCTGAAGAATCTATACCTTCAGCATCCCCTCTTGAGGATTATTCCTTTCGGGAAACCTTGCATGCCATGAGGGAGCATTTTCACTGGGAAAGCCAAGATTTTTCAGAATCAAAAAAGAGGCTCAGGGATTTCCTTTTACTACCACAGCACAGGCCTCTATCCATTCCCCCTGCGTTAGACATTGTAGATGTGTTTTTGGAGTCTAGTTTGACCTCTGACCCCTTACCTCCAGCTCCTGTTAAGCCTGACCGATATTACAGGGTTCCTGACTCTCACAAATTTCTTTTTAAAAACCGTGCTGCTGACCCAGAAACTATATTTCACAGGGTCCCAAGGGAGTTGAGGCCTCTACAGCAAAAAACCCAACCCCCTCTGACAGGGATTCAAGGGCACTGGATAGATGGGGGGAAAAAAGGTTTACACATCTGCAACTTTGGCTATAAGGGCCTTAAACTGTCTGCTCAAGTATCAGCAACATCTCATGGGATTGCTTAAACAGAAAATGATGTTAAATTCTGAATGTGCTGAAAACAAGGAAATGCAGGATTTATTGCATGCTGCTGAACAAGCTGGAAAGCATACTTTGCAATGTGGTTTTGATTCTTTGGGGGCCTCCTGCAGGGCCGCAGTTACGGGTTCTGTAATTGGGAGGCATGCTTGGTTAAAGAAACAAAATCTGACTGATCATGTTAAGGTTAAGTTACTAGATGCACCTTTACAGCATGATACTTTGTTTGGTGCTAAGGCAGAAGAGGTGTTACAGAAAATGGAAGACAAAGCTAAATCTATGCAAACTGTTACAAGTACAGCCACCTAGGTTTAGTAGACACTGGCCTACAAAAAATTGGTCCTTTTCTGTGTCAGACAGACCTCAGTGGGGCAGATCCAGACGCCCAAGGGGCAGATCCCAGGCGCAAGGTTCTTACAGTTCAAAACAATGGGGTGCTTCTACCTCCAAAGCTGGAGAAGATAAAGTACAAACATACAGAAAGCAGTCCCAATGACTTTCCCCTGCTTGCAACAAGCACTTATCTTCTGGCAGCACCCTTAGGGGGAAAATTAGCACTTTTTGCTCAAAATTGGCACATTATAACCCAGGACAAATGGGTTCTGAATATAGTGTTACAAGGCTACAAATTCCATTTCCATACTCTGCCAAAGGCAAACGACTGGCCAGATCTGCTAAAAAATCAATGGGCAGAGGCATAAAAACAAGTTTCATCTCTCATGGACATGGGTGCCATTCAGCAAGTACCAGAGCAAGAGCGGAGACGAGGATTTTACTCAAGACTGTTCTTGGTACCCAGAAAGGACAAGGCCTGGAGGCCAATACTGGACCTGTCTATGCTGAACACATTCCTGGATATTCCAAAATTCAAAATGTTGACTTTGCAGCAGCTTCTACCCATGCTGGGCACAAATGCTTGGCTTGTGACTTTAGACCTAAAAGAGGCATACCTGCATGTTCCAATCAGACAATCATGCAGAAGACACCTCAGATTCAAGGCTGGTTCACTACATTACCAATTCTCTGCACTGCCCTTTGGCTTATCTACTGTGCCCTGGGTCTTTACAAAGTGCCTGACACCAGTAATTGCATTCTGCAGACAGAGGAATACAAATATACCCTTACCTGGACGACTGTCTAATTCAAGCAGAGAGCAAGGACATTCTTCAACATCTGGCATTTGTGAAAAGACTACTAACATGCCTTGGGTACACAGTCAACGAAAATAAATCAAAACTAGTACCCTCTCAAGATATAACATTCCTGGGTGCAAGCTTGAATACAACTGCCCAAATGGTTTATCTCGCGCCAGACAAACAAAGGCAACTGACTACCTATTTCACAATGTTGGCAACAAAGGCCCAGTTATCTGAAAGAAAAATTCTGCAGGCTTTGGGCTTCATGGCATCCTGCATCCTACTAATTCCATATACAAGACTGCATATGAGGAAACGTCAGTGGTACCTAAAATGTGTTTGGACTCAACATTGCCACAGCCTGGAAACAATGATTACTCTCATTCCCTGCCTGCAGCAGGAGTTTTGATGGTGGGCAAAGGCTTGTCACCAGAACAAGGGACAGCCATTCACATTACCCCCAGCCAGGTAGACACTAACAACCGATGCATCAAATTATGCCTGGGGGCCCACATGGCAGGAAGATGCATTCAGGGCACATGGACCTCAAACCAAATGCATCTACATATCAATCAAAAACAGATGCTAGCTGTTCAGAATGCCCTTCCAGCCTTCAAGGACCTACTTCATCTGGGACAACTGCTGATAAAGACAGACAACACCATGATATGTGGTATATAAACAAGCAGGGGGGGGGGGCACACATTCTTACCCTCTGCAGACTAGCTATGACATTGTGGGACACAGCTTTGACTTACCAAGTACATTTGAGGGCACAGTTCTTGCCAGGAAAGGAAAATACTCTGGCAGACGAACTAAGTAGAAACCTCATGGATCCCCATGATTGGCAGCTGGATCCACAAGTCTTCAGCATGATAACAAGGAAATGGGGATGCCCGGACATAGATCTATTTGCCTCCCCTCACAACTACCAACTAAAAAGATTTTGCACAAGGACTTCTCACAGACAAGCATGGAAAGTGGATGCCCTATCAGTATATGCCTTCCCTCCACTGCCTCTCCTCCCCAAGGTACTCCTAAAGGTCTGACTGGAGAAACCAAAGATGATACTGATTGCCCCAGACTGGACACGCCAGTACTGGTATCCAGTCCTAGGGAACTTGTCTCGTTACCCAGCTTGGACCTTACCTCATTTACCTTGTCTACTGTCCCAGCAAAACAATCAGATCCTGCACAGCCAACTCAGGACATTAAACCTGGCAGCATGGCGGATAATGTCATACAAAAACCTCTCGGCAAAGCTGTGATGTCATTCTGGAAGCCAGAAGGCCTAGTACAAGAAAGTCTTATGCTGGAAAATGGAAGAGATTCTGTGCTTGGAACCAGGCACAAGGAACTGATACAACTGTACCAAATATTCCTCAGATTTTGCAATATTTAACTGAGATGCTGGACAAAGGCCTATCCTTTTCCTCAATTAAAATTCATGCCTCTGCCATTTCGGCTCATTACAATACAGAGCCACCAATTTTTTCTCATCTTTTATTAAAGCAGTACCTCAGAGGAGCCAAAAATTTAAGGCCTCCAAAGAGATCACCAATACCTGCATGGGACCTCAACTATGTCTTGGAAAAGCTCACCCTGCCTCCTTTTGAGCCAGCTGTTACTTTTTATATATAAAGTTTTTATCTTGGAAAACAGCTCTGCTCCTAGCAATTACTTCTGCAAGACTAGTTTCAGAGCTACAGGCGCTCATGGCTGTGGAGCCTTTTATCATTTTTTATCCAGACAGGGTTTCTCTGAGAATAAACCCAACATTTATGCCTAAAGTGGTGTCCAGTGTGGCTCTTAACCAAACTATTCATCTGCCAACTTTTTATCCAAATCCACAGAACAAGAGGGAGAGAATTCTTCACTCTTTGGACGTACACAGACAGCTTAGATTCTACTTGGACAGGACCAAAGCTTTCAGGAAGACAGAGCAATTACTAGTGGTATATGCTGAAGGATCTCAAGGAAAGGCTATCTCAAAGCAGACCATCTCAAAGTGGATAGGCCACTGCATTCGTTTGTTATTCACACCATGGCAAGCCAGTGCCTAAGGGCGTAAGGCCACATTCCACCTGAGCTGCAGCTGCTTTAGCAGCTTTTCTCAGGGGAGTTCCAGCCAGAGACATTTTAGAGGCGGCTACTTGGAGTTCAGTGCACACCTTTACAAAGCATTACCATCTGCCATTCTACTCTAAATCCAGAGCAAGCTTTGCCACTGCAGTTCTGCAGGGACTCATAGCCGCTCCTAATGCTGTTTAGCTCCAGCCTCCCAACCATAGCTTTGGGACTCTATCCAAATGTAATGACTGCAACAGTGAAACACGAAGAACATAGTACAGTTGTGTACACTTAGCATAAATGTAGATGTTCGAGTGTATTCACTGTTGCAGTCCAGGTTACCCACCCACCATCCCCCTTTTTTCTATGGATCCTATCTTTCCTTCTCTGATTTATACAACCTATGTGGTGTATTTTCTTACAAATTCCAGTCTCTCGGAGCAAAATAGGACTTGAAATACTAACGCTCTTTATTTGAAGAATCACGTTTTCGCTACCGCTGTGCGGAAGCTTCCTCAGACCAATAACAAATTTGTGAAAAAAACATCACATTTTATAGTGATGTACCATGATGTCACTTCCTTTAACATTTTAACAACAAGATACCATAATAAAATAATAAAATTAGGAAGGCATTTTTACTAAATGTCGCTCCATAATGCTTAACATATATTACATATCTACAATTTCTTTATAGGTGTATATTGTAGTTACTAGATTCTATATTAATTAATAGTACACATGTTCACACATAGAACGGACCATAAAGATAAACACATTAAGCACTCTGAAATAAGTAGTGATATTATATTTAAAATATAATAAAAAATATATATTATCATTAAAATTCAGATATTTTAAAATTATATGGACCAAATCATCTCATATAGCTTTTGTATCTCAAAATAACTGAAATATTACAAGACTCATTTAATCCAGGATAGGTAAAGGAATCTAAGCCAATCTGCCACTCTAATTCTCTCATCTCAAGGACCAAGGCTTGAGGTCCGCCCCTAACTCCAATAGAGACATGCTCAATACCCATAAACTGGAAACTATGTCCAATATTATTAACATGTTTGGACAGGGCATTATCCATCTTTTTATTTTTTATGGCATACAGGTGTTGGTAAATACGATCGCTAAATTTTCGATCGGTTTTCCCTATATAAAAACAGGGACAGCAGACACATAAAGCAATGTAAACCACAGACTTGGTAGTACAATTAATTCTTGAAGAAATGGCATATTTCCTATCCCTAATAGTAAAGGAACTACCAACTTTCAGATAGTTACACCTATTGCAGAAGCCACAAATAACTGTGCCAGTTTGTCTAGTGGAAAATGTAGATGTTCCAGGTCTCTGTAGTAGTTCTTTCAAATTATTCCCTCTTTTGTGTATTTTCTTATACATGAAGGTAAAATTTATATTGGTGCATTTATTGTTTTATATATAATTTGGCTACGCTTTTAAAGGGCACCTGACATCTGGGGCAAGAAAAACTGAAGAAAATGGCGTCGGCTGCTGCTTTTATACCCCTGAAGACCTGACGTCAGGGAAGGGGCGACAGCAGCCGACACAGGACCAAAGACTTTGGAATTCAGGCTGGCTGAGGGCAACCTGCCAGCAGGATTACCCATATATAATGACTGCAACAGTGAATACACTCTAACATCTACTTTTATGGTAAGTGTACACAACTGTACTTTCTTTCCTTTTTGATTAATTTAAATGGCTATAGGCAGGCTAGTAATTATCCAGTGAACACAGTTCTACACCACTGTTTAACCAATGAACTTTCACTGCTTTTTGTACACTTTGGTATTTATAAGTCTTGTTACATAATTCGATCAGTGCTGGATTTACTTTAACAGCGCTCATCTTCCTAATTAAAATTTCTAACTTTAGTGAAACTCTGAATCTGCTTTTTTTTATTTATTTATTTATTTATTTATTTATTTATTTTTATTTGGATTGTTTAACATATTTCTTTTACACTGGTGTGTTGTTGCAACTTTTGATGCTCTAATTAGTAGCTTTAAGAGCCCACAGAGTTCAGGCTAAGCCAGGACAATCTGTGCTGGCCTTTCTTTTATTGCTTTACTTGTGTTTTTGACCTCTTTGGTCCTGCTGTGAATCAGGAAGTTCTTTTAGCTCATGGACTTCTGTCATACTGGGTCCCATTTGGTGTCTTCTGAACTTTTTTTTTTCCTGTTTGACCTCAAGACGTGTTATTTAATCTCAAAGCCAGTGAAGTAGTTACTAAGGAACCAAAGCCTCCTAAGTGGCCTTGAATCTCTTACCAAGCTTCTGAGGTAACTTAAGTGAGTATCGTGTCACAGTAATTTAAAATGGCTTTGTTAGTTTTGATGTTTTACCTGTTTCTGAAGTAGACACAGACGTCTATCATACTGGACTGAAAACTCTGCGTGCTGAAACCATTACTGGCAAGAAAAAGCCTTTATTCCACTTGTCTTTGATTTCAGTGGTCAGAAGTTTGTGCTGGCTTTCCAGGTACAGGCAAGGCTTTCTTTCTGATGCCCCCGTCTTACTCTGTATGGGACTTTGGAGTAGACCCTTATTTTCCTTGAAGCCTGGGGCACTAAACATCTCCACATAGGTCTCTCTATTCATGGATACATTCCCCAGGATGCCGGTGTTGACTCGTGTAGTGTTTGAGTTGATGTTGCAACCCATTTTATTAGTTGAGCCTTTGAGGTCTGTATTGTTCTTGATGGTCTTGACCGCAGTATTTCTGACTTTTGACTACAGTTACTGATTATTTTGGCACACAACCTGCTGATCTCATCAGTGTCCTTGAGCTGAATTTGGGCTTGAACATTCAGGGCTTTTGTCCCTACCTTGTTGGTGCCAATGTCTGAGCCGTCATGCTTGATACCATAGTTCTTGACCCAGATTATATCAAGGCAGATGCAGTTTTAAGCATCTGTTTCAATATGAAGCTAACAGCCTCTGTTGCCAACTGCTTCTGACTTTTTATCCAGATGTTCTTCGTGTTTCACTGTTGCAGTCATCACACTTGGGTTATCTGCCTGCAGGTAGCCCTCAGTCGGCCTGAATACCGGAGTCTTGGGATTTCTGCGTCAGATGCTGCCGCTTCATCAATGATGTTAGGTCATCAGGAGTATAAAACATGCAGCCGACACCATTACATCAGCTTTTCTTGCTGTGCTGGAGCCTGAAGCAGAAGCAGTTTGCAAGTGCTGGTCAGCAGCTACCTGAAATTTTTGTTTTTCAAGTTTCAAACCTGAAGTCTTCTAAAGCTAAGTACCCTGTTGGGGATCCTTTTTTCTTGCTGTAACCGATGTCATCAAAAGTTAACAATTGTCTTGCCTGCGGGAAGCAAATACCGCTTCCTTGCTACATTACCTGTTTAGGCCCAGACCACGACGTCCCTCGCTGTCGGTTTTGTGCCTTGTTCAGTGCCTGAACTATTAGTTGTTGGGCTATTTTTTTCTCATTTCTTGCACTGTCGTTCTCGGTATTCCGAAATGGCTTTACCATCAGACTACCAATCTTCTGAAAAACGCAAAAATAGACCGCATAGATCCAAAACTGCCAGCGATGCTTCCGTTAAGCTAGTCGCCAGTCTGCCGGTGCTCTGTGAGGCGCTTTCGCAGCCCCTATTACCCACTTCTCCAGATTCGCAGACCTCTACCGAGACCCATTCGGAGTCCAGTATGCTGCGAGATGCTTCTTAGACAATGGAAACTGCGGATGTCTCTACCTTGGATGTGTCCGGAGCCGCTGTGCAGGCACCGGCTTCTGAGGGTGTATTCAGACCTTTTGATGTTCGTATTAAACAGACTACTTCATTAATGACTAAATCTACTGAATTTTTCAGGCCCAAAGTTCTCACTACGCCTAGGAAAACGACCAAAACACATTCTCAAGCTCCCATGCCACAGAAACAAATGCTTAAAATGGCTGAAGATCTTATTACTTTAATTAGGGGAAGCCAGCCTTCCCCCTCAAAAAGACAAAAAATTTATTTTCCTTCTGATTTTTCAGACCATGACTGTGATTACTCTGACCCCTGTGATTACCAGGGCATACCCTTGTCTACTTATGAGGACTCAGATGCAGAGGATTCAATTCCCTCAGCCTCCCTCCAGAGGACCTTTCTTTCAGTGAAACCTTGCATATACCCTAAGAGAGCATTTCTGCTGGGAATGCCAGGACTACCCACAGTCCAAAAAGAGACTCTGGGAATTTTTAGACTTGCCTCAGCATAGGCCTCTAGCTATTCCCCCTGTCCTGGATATTATAGAGGATGTCTTCATGCAATCCAGCCTCAACTCTCATGCTTTACCACCTGCTCCTAGAAAGCCTGACCGATACTGTAGAGTACCTGACTCTCTCAAATTTCTCTCTCAAAATCCCAGTGCGGATCCAGAGACCATTTCCCAGGGACCTAAAGGTATTAAGGCTTCTACAGCCAAAAATCCTACCCCTTCAGATAGGGATTCTAGGGCTCTAGACAGATTGGGTAAGAAGGTATGTACCTCTACAACTCTTGCCATCAGGGCTTAAGTTGCCAGTTTCACATGTTGAAGTACCAGCAGCATATTATTGATCTAATTAAACAAAAAATGATGATTCCTGATTTTGTAGGAAATAAGGACTTACAAAACTTAATGCATTCTGCAAACCAAGTTGGTAAACATACTTTGCAGTGTGGTGTTGATGCCTTAGAAGCATCTTGCAGGGCTGCTGTCACTGGGTCTGTTCTGAGAAGGCATGCTTGGCTGAAGGAACAAATCTTGCCAGACCATGTCAAGGCAAAATTACTTGATGCTCCATTAAACCAAGACTGTTGGGCTCTAAAGTAGAAGTTATTAAAAAGATGGAAGAAAAAGCTAAATCCATGCAAACTTTTAAAGATTTCTTACAGGAACAGCCACCTAGATTCAGTAGGCATTGGCCTTCAAAAAATTGGTCCTTTCCAGCCCCTTCCAGACCTTCTCTGCCCAAACCCAGGGGCAACAGACCACAAAGACTACAGTCTCAGGGTATGCACAGATCAAACTAATGGAGTGCTCCCTCCTCAAAAACTGGGAGTGGTAAGGCTCCCCACTATGGAAAAGGTTCACAATGACTTGTCCTTATCCCATCCCAGCCATGCCCAAGTACTTGCACCCCTAGGAGGAAAACTCGCCCTGCATGCAAAAAACTGGGAGTATATTACCCAGCACCGATGGGTCTTAAACATTGTATCCCAGTGATGCAAATCCTATTTCCACTCTCTGCCAAACCCAAGCAGATTGCCAGACCTTCATCCAAACCAGTGGACAGAGGCCCAAAAGCAAGTACTTTCTCTTCAGTATCAGGGCTATTCAACCTGTGCCAACAGAGCAAAGGGGACAGGGTTTCTACTCCAGGCTCTTCCTGGTGCCCAGGAAAGAGAACTCTTGGTGCCCTATTATGGATCTGTCAACCATAAACACCTTCCTGGTGGTACCAAAATTCAAAATGCTTACACTCCAGCAGCTCCTTCCTATGCTAGCCAAGGACGCCTGGTTAGTTACTCTAGACCTAAAAGAAGCTTATCTGCACATCCCCATAAGGGAATCTTGCAGGAAATATCTACATTTCAGGGCAGGCTGTATGTACTGTCAGTTCTCTGCACTTCCCTTTGGCTTATCTACTCCGCCCAGGCTATTAAAGTGCCTGGTTCCAGCCATTGCTTACTGCAGGCAGAGAAATATTGAAATGTACCCGTACTTGGATGATTGCCTGTTTCAGGCTGACCATCGGAATTGCTACTTCAGCACCTGGTGTTTGTAAAGAGACTCCTAACTTCTCTGGGGTATACCATCAGTGAAAATAAATCACATTGGGTACCCAGCCAAAAGATTGTATTCCTGGGAGCAAGCTTGAACACAACTTCCCAGATGACATTCCTCACTCCTGAAAAGCAGATTTATTTGACAACTTATTCCAAACTACTAGCCACCCAAACCCAGCTATCTGCAAGAAAAATACTGCAAGCCCCTAGGGTTCATGGCCTCCTGTATTATACTGATTCCATATGCAAGACTGCATATGAGGAAACTCCAGTGGTGCTTAAAAAGTCTCTGGTGCCAACATTCCCAGGACCTGGAAGAAGTGATTCCTATCATTCCTTGCATAAGGACAGAGTTCCTTTGGTGGACAGAGGCTTGCAACCAGAACAAGGGACTCCCTTTCTCGCAACCCCCCCACCATCCAAACTGACAAAATACGCATCAGACTATGCATGGGGGGCTCACATGGCAGGCAAATGCATTCAAGGCAAATGGAGCCCAGGGCAAATTCACCTGCTTGTCAATCAGAAAGAAATATTAGCTGTACAGAATGCATGGACAGCCTTCAGATACCTTATTTTGGCAGGACCACTCCTGATAAAGACAGACAACACCACAGTTATGTGGTACATAAACAAGCAGGGGGGAACTCACTCCTACCCACTCTGCAGGTTAGCCATGACACTGTGGAACACAGCCTTAAACAACCAAGTGCACCTGCAATCCCCGTTCCTGCCAGGCAACCAATATTCACTGGCAGACGACTTAAGCAGAAATCTAATGGACCCACACAAGTGGAAACTGGAGCCAAACTCATTCAAACTTCTAAAACACAGTTGGGGGCACCAGAGGTGAAACTCTGTGTGCCCCCAAAACCATCAACTAAACAAATTTTGCACCAGAATTCCCCACAGCCAAGCTTGGAAAGTGGATGCCCTATCCTTCACATGGGAAAACCTCTCAATCTATGCCTTTTCCCCTCTGCCTGTCCTTCCAGAGCTGCTACTCACAATCAAACAGGACAGGCCAAGGACAATCCTAATTGCACCAGACTGGCCACGCCAGCACTGATACCCACTCCTACGCAGTCTGACAGCAGTGCCACCCTGGCACCTACTGCAGACTGCCTCTCTGCTGTCGCAGCAGGAGGGACAAATTTTGCATCCTCAGCTGCAAACCCTGAACCTGGCAGCCTGGCTTATTCCCTGAATACATCCCCAGCAACTCTCAGCAAACCGGTGCTGGATGTTATCCTTGAGGCCAGGAGACCCAGTACTTGGAAATAATTCAGAAAATTGGAATGTATACTGTTCTTGGAGCCAGTCTCAAGGGAAGGACACTGCCCTCCTTGCCTCAAATCCTATATTATCTAGTAGAGCTGCTCCACAAGGGCCTCTCCTTCTCATAAATTAAGATTCATGTCTCTGCCATCTCAGCTCATTACAATACTGAACTCCTCTTCTCTCACCCTCTGATCAAACGGTTCCTGAGAGAAGCTAACAATTTATGACCCCCAAGGAGAGCTCCCACTCCTGCCTGGGGCCTCAACTTTATACTAGAGAAGCTTAGGCTTCACCCTTTTGAGCCTGCTGCTACAGCAGAGTTAAAATTCCTCTCTTGGAAAACAGCCTTACTGCTAGCCAGCACTTCACCAAGAAGAGTGTCTGAGTTACAGGCCCTTATGGCTGTGGAACCCTTCATTATCTTCCATGCGGACAAGGTTTCCCTCAGGACTAACCCATCTTTTATGCCCAAGGTGGTATCCAGTGTGGCTTAAAACAAATCCACCATTTGCCAACCTTTTTTCCTAATCCTCGGAATAAAGGGGGAAGGATCCTGCACTCCTTGGACGTGCTGAGACAGCGTAGGTTCTACCCTGACAGGACTAAACCATTCAGAAAATCTGACCGGCTGCTGCTCAGCTTTGCTACAGGGGCAGAGGGCAAGGCCATTTTGAAACAAACCATTTCTAAATAGCACACTGCATCCATTTCTGCTTCAGACACCATGGAAAACCTACCCCACAGGGGATCAGGCCTCATTCCATTAGGGCTACCTCAACCTCTACAGCTTTTCTCGGTGGAGTCCCTACCAGGGGCATCCTGGAAGCTGCGACCTGGAGTTCTGTACACATCTTAACAAAGCATTACCCCTTGCCTATCTTTTCCAAATCCAGAGCTGGATTTGCCACAGCAGTCTTACAAGGCCTGCTAGCCAGCCCTACTACTTCTTGACTGCCTCCACCATTCCTCAGCTTTGGGAATCAACCCAAGTGTGATGACTGCAATAGTGAAACATGACTAACATATTACAGTTGTGTAAACTTACCATAACTGTAGATGTTCATGTGTATTCTCTGGTTACCCTCCCTCCAGCCCCCCTGTCTTTCTATACTTTCTACCCATCCTCTTTTTTTGCCCATATCTTATGGAAATGGTATTTACTTTTACTGGAGGTGTTCCACACCATTTGATTTCTTCCTATTTTGGGGGTTCCTGACATCTGGGGCAAGAAAAAGTGATGTAATGGCATTGGCTACATGTTTTATACCCCTGACGACCTGATATCATGGATGAGGCGACAGCATCCGATGCAGAAATCCCAAGACTCTGGTATTCGGACTGAATGAGGGCTACCTGCAGGCTGATAACCCAATTGTGATGACTGCAACAGTGAATACACTCAACGTCTACATTTATGGTAAGTGTAAACAACTGTACTTTTCACATGGGATAGGCATAGAAGATTGGCTGAGTTTTGCTAAAGGTTCTTTCAAGCCTTTCCATCTTTTAAGTGTGGTGGAAGAATCAGAATACAAGAGAGATTTTTTTCTCAATTTCAGCTTTTGATTCTTAGTCTGAGGTACTGGAATTAAATTAAAATTTTGTTTCTCAAGTTCCTACCACACAGAAGGTGGAATCAGACTGAGTATGTCCTAAAAGCTTTCCATAGAGTTTAGGCTACTACAGCAGTGATGATTAGAACATCAGCTGTTATGCTACATTTACTTACACACACGTTTTTTTCTCTCCAGGTACCCCACCTGGAGAGTTGTTCTTTTCTGACACTTGCCAGAATGGAGGCGTAATTTCATTTGGAGAAAAAAATAGTACCAGAACACTGCAAAGATTTGATTTGGATTTTCTTAAACCTACAGCGCTTCCTCCTGTTTTGCTGGCATTAGGAGCCTTTCCTGTTATTTTTGATGTGTGCCATGTGATCTTTTGCATCCATCCAGCTGCCATCAGGTCGTATGGTAACGTCTCAGAAAAATGGCACACTCAGAAGTGCAGCACTCCCCTTATGCTACACTGCAGTGCCAGTACTAGAAAGTTAATGTAACTACCTGTTAAGCTACAGAGACTGCTAAATTGCTGATAAATTATCTAAGGTTCCTGAAAACCCTAGAGCAGACCCTGCAGTAATTTCTCTGTGAAAAACATCTGCCAAACATCTTTGGCAGCTAACCTGCTAATCTTTGGCTGCCTTCTGACAAAGATGAGAAAGCCCTTGATACATTTGGGGAAAGAAGTTTATCCTTCCATCTTAGCTTTTAGAATAATGAATTGTCAGGCTCACATGTCTAGGTTTTTGCTGATTTCTTTTGACGTCCCTTCATCAGAGATTGACACCTCTTGAGTTTAATGTCTTAAAACCAAGCAGTCTAAAATGTTACAACACTGCTGATGCTGTTGCTACAGCAGATGTCTCTGGGTCAGTGAAGAGAAGATTTGCTTGGCTATGAACACATAATTTACCAGAGAATGTTAAAATTGGGCTCCTGAATGCTCGATTTAAAAAGGTTTTTGGCCCTTTCTTTGCTGTGGTCCTTAAATATTTGATAAATGAAGAAAGATAATTCAGGGGGTTACCCAGATTGGTCATCCACCCGCACCCAAGTACAGTCACAACTTTCCTTCCAGTTCAGCATTCTTTTTTGAAGGAAATGGAATAAACTACCCTAGCAAAACGCATGAAAATAAAATTTCAGACAGCAGTGGTAGGGTGGGGTAAAAAAGGAAGGATCCTCCAAGAACCAAATATGGGCTAAAAAAGGACTATATGCCCCATTAAGTTTACCCTTCTACTCCTCACAGTGGCATTCTAGAAAAGGTTTCTCAATGTCAGGGTCATTTCCCCTCTGTGACAGCAAATAACCTTGGGCACTTGGGTACGGAGAATCATTCAAAAAGGCTACAACTGGCAGTGAGACCTCTTTACCCACTCTTTAAGGGATTCCTCTTCCAATCCTAGATAAGATACTAACTTTGAGCATTGTAGAATGTTTCTCCAGGTTCAGTAGGAAAAGGATTCTGGTAAAGAAACTTTCTTGTGCCAACGAGAGGTAACTTGGACCTTAAAATTCAGAATACAGAATGCTGTTTCTACAGTTTTACCTGTCATTCCACCTTTCAATTTTCAGATTTCATGATTTTTACTTAGTGGTCTGGTTTACATTTTCAGTTCTTTGCTTTACCCCCTTTGGTTTGTCAGTAATTCACAAAGTGTTTGCAAAGTGTCTGGCTCCTGTAATTGCACATTGCAGGTTGCATAACATTTGCATTTTTCATACTTGTAAAAGGCTGCCTTATTTTTGGAAGTTAACAAGATTCTCTGTCTTGGGTAAACAAACGAAAAAAAAAATGCTTTCTCTGTGTGGGATTTTAGCTGAACATATGGAAAGTCTTGTGTTCTGTCTCACAAGATGATGTCTCTGAGAATGTCCTTCAAGGATGCATCTGCAGTCATAACAAATGGGTTGTCCTGTCGTCAGGCAGCCCTTCGGTCGGCCGGATTCCAAAGTCTGGGTCCGCTCGCTGATGTCGCACTTCACCCGACGTCATCTCTGCTGGTCTTCGGTATAAAGGCATCAGCCGACGCCATTTTCCTCAGTCTTTCTTGCGGCGTACGAAGCAGAAGCTGTTCGCAAGTGCCGGTCGGTCAGATCCAGAGATTACTACTACCGAATACTACTTCGAAGACTTCTAAAAGCTAAGTACCCGTTGGGGACTCTTTCTTGCCTCAGCCGATGTCAGAAAAAGTAAATAACTGTTTAACTTGTGGGAAACAAATACCTCATAAAGATTTCCACTCTTACTGCCTACCTTGTTTAGGCCCAGACCACGACGTAGCAGCCTGTTTAGCGTGTGCTTCCTTCAACCGACGAACGCTTAGGCGTCGGTCGGAGTTTGCTGAACAGTTTTTCGGCTCAGATTTTGCGTACATTATGCCGTCGGATCCTCCGACTACCCAAATTGTTAAAAAACGCAAAGAAAAAGACCGACACTCGCGGTCCGCGGTTTCGGCCGAAACCACGGTTAAGCAAAGATTTCTCCTAGATACAGCCCTAATGAGTGCTTTTCCCCCTTGGGAATTAGTGGTGTGTTGCAAGGAGTAGTTTTGACATTTTTCAACCAGACTGTGGCATCTGCAAGGAAATCTCAGAATGCTAGGTTTCATGGTCTCTAGTTCCCATGTTTCCTTTGGTCAGACTTCACATAAACCCAAAACCCAGTACTCCCTGTATTTTCAGATTTGAATGCTGGGGTGGGGTTTGTTACTTTGGTGGGTAAATCAGTTGTCTTTCAAGCCAGGTCTAGACCCCCTTTTCCCTTCCAGTCCCTATTCAGTCTGTAAACGCAGATGCCTCAGGCTTTGCTTGGAGACTTGCATCTTAAGGGGTGAAAGTTCATTATCTGTGTGTAAAGCAGGACAAATTAAAGCACACACATGTCGACGACAGGGTGGCTCTAATAAAATCAGTCAGATCTCTAAACCGTCTTTGGATTCCAGGCCTGTATTGGTAATCACAAACAGTAGCACATAAATATATTGGAGCCAGATCCTTCCCTATTTGCAGATTAGTCTAGGAGCTAGCAACACAATGCATTCTGATCCTCCATGCTGGTTGCGTTACATCAAAGTATAAATTTATGGCAGACAAGCTTGACAGGACCAGGACAAAACCGCATAAATGGAAGTTGCACCCAGGTGTCTCCCAGGAATTGGTACAGTTGCAGGGAACAGGTAAGGTAGATAAGTTTTCCTCCATTCACAACAGACATTTAACTTCTTCAAGACTTCTTACACAAAGGCCTGGAAGACGGATGCCTTGTCATTAACTGTGTTGTTCTTGTACGACTTTACTGTAATAACCAGGGTTGTTAAACTTCAGGTGGACTCCCCAAGGATTATAGTAGTAGCTCACTTTTGGCTTAGGCAGTAGTGGTTCTGATTCTCAAATTGGCCAAAGGCAGTTGCCACAAGCTTCCTCACAGGATGGAATTAACCACACAGCCAGCACACGGATTATTTCATACACCCCAATTGTAGCTAGGGTTACCAGATACTTGTGAACCCAAAGGAGGACACCAAAGGTCACAATGGAGGACAAAGGAGAACCCATCCTGTTATGCTCACGAAAAACAGTGTAATGCTGCTACAAATAATTCCTTACTGACATGGGGCACCTGGAGTCTGCTGTACAATAACATTCCAATGTGTAATTGCATTAAGATAGCAGTTTGCTTCAAAGGTCATTCATGTTGCTTTTTTTCACATAATCAATACTCAGAGTTCAGAGCTTGTGGTCGATCATACTTGACTCAAATGCATATTACTCTTGCAAAGCAAGCCAAAACTGCAGTCATTCCATCCACACGTAGGCATTGCCCCCATCCCAAATGCCTACCCAGAGAATCTGCTATGAGCCTACAAGGTTTAAAACTAATGAAAATAAAAGACCACAATTAAATTACTGTACTATCACATAACATAGCCAGGAACTTGCATGTGATGTTACTTCAGTTCACCTATACACACTTCACTCATGCAAGAGTAGAGTTTGTTTCAACAACAAAACACTGACAAACCATTCTAATGTATTTTGACTAACTCTGCAAAAAGATATTAAACTGGAAAAAAAAGTCATTCACAAACAGCCTCCCAGAACACACTGCATAGCTAGTATCTCTGACACCTGCCAGGATATTGTATTCAGATAAAAAAAAGTAATTGACAGCCCCCAAAATACACCCACCACTAGCATTTGGTTGACCATGCCTAGAGTATTATATTAAAAAAAGAAAATCAACAATCCCCAAAAACACATTGCCTCCCTATATCTGGTTAACCCTGCCAGGATATATTCAAACCAAGAAAGTCAACAGCCCCCAAAAACACCCACACCACAGTAATCTGGTTGACCCTGTCCCTGCCAGTGTATTAAAAAAAAAGAAAATCAACAGTCCCAAAAACACATTGCCTCCCTAGTATCTGGTTAACCGTGCCAGGTTATAATACATAAAAAAAAAAAAAAAAAGTCGCCAACGGCCCTTAAAATACACACAGTATTAGTATCTGGTTGACCCTGCCAGGGAAAAAAAAACTGGTTGGCCCCACTAGGGTGGGTGTAGGTGGTGTACTTACGTTGAACACTAATACAACGGTCGACCCCTCTTTTGCCACTCTCTCGCTATCTTCTTCGCAGCTGAAGTGCAGGAAGGGAATGCGAGAGTAACAGGACTAATCAGCAGCCACGTCACTTAAACAGATTACGTGACAGACTGCTGACTTAACAGTCCCATCATGTATTACCCAAAAGCATGGAAATATACAAAAAATTCTAATTTTTGTGAAACAGGCAGAATGCCATTTTACCCATTCTTGCTAAAAATTATTAATAGTCATTGTCACAAAGATAAAAAAATGTTCTTTTCTTACAAACGTAGTCTTGCCCATCTTGAACTCTAACCTGTGCAAAGCACTTTCAAAGCCCTATCCATACTCTAACTACATTAGAACATCTTTGGATGGTAGCTACTTTATGGAGCTGTATTTCAGCAGTCAACAAAGCCTATGACCATCTCTGTCAAACTATTTTTACAAAAACTTACAAAACACTCAATATCACTGGCCAAAAACACACACTCATTTATCGCAAT